>NW_016813141.1:259668-273269 GCF_001698545.2 Rhinopithecus bieti
TATTCTCCTGGTGTGCCCGTTTGCTTAAAGCGCAGTATTGGGGTGGAAGTCACCCGATTTTCCAGGTGTTGTGTGTCTCAGTTCCCCTGGCTAGGAAAAGGGATTCCCTTCCCCCTTGCACTTCCCAGGGAGGCGATGCCTCGCCCTGCTTCAGCTCTCGCTGGTCGGGCTGCAGCAGCTGACCAGCACCGATTGTCCGGCACTCCCTAGTGAGAGGACCCCAGTACCTCAGTTGAAAATGCAGAAATCAGCGGTCTTCTGTGTCGCTCGCGCTGGGAGTTGGAGACTGGAGCTGTTCCTATTCCTAGTTTTTTTCTTTCATAGAAATAGAAGCAAAGTACTACAGGAACAAAGAAGAGGGACTGGAGAGTGGACCAGCGTGGGCGTGGGGAGAAGAAAGATTTTATGGAGGAGTTGGCACTGAACATAGACCTTGAAAGGTGAGTAGAGTTTGGTGAAGGATGAGAGTGGTTAAAAGAGGAAAGCTCATTCCATGAAAAATTCCAAATACCCAATAACTGGGGGATGGATAAACACACTTTTGGATATTAACAGGCTAGATGTCTATGTAATCACCAGAAACAACCAAAAGAAATATATTTGTGAACTAACTTCAAGACACATAAAACCATGTCTGTACATTAAAAAGGTTAGGCAGGCACTCAGCGTGTTGGATATCCACGTTTGATTCAGTAAGGTTGCTCAAGGTACACAATTTTAAAAAGTCAACAACACTATATAAAGGTGAGTGCTAAGTCAAACTTACAGGCATTTGCTCTGATCTTTCTCTGGGATTAAACTCTCAGGATCAGGAGGGCTGTGAGCACTGGGTTCCTGCAATGTCTTCAGATAATAAGAGTGGTAGTTGTTTGTGCTTACCACAGGGGGCTGTATTCTGTGCTTCCTCCGCTCTTATATCTCATATGCTCTTATATCTCATATGAACACAAGTTATCTGCTTGATGTGTCACTTTCTCCCCCCGCCCCACCACACCTTCAGCCTCTCTCCCCCTCACACCCTAGCCCACTAAATCCTCTTCTATTTCAACAAAACAATCACAATGTCTAGTTTCCCAAATCCCTGAGTAATGGTACAGGAGTTAAGAGTGCTCAGAACATCTGTCTTGTTTTACTAAGTCAACTGACGGGAAAAAAGAACAGCAGCCAGGATTGGGAACCTTAGTTTATGTAAGCTTAGAATTCATCAGCTCTGATTTCTGCCTGCTACATTCTTACCCAAATTTATTGTGTGTTCCCTCCGCAAACATAAAATAGAAATGTGAAAAGCAATTTAGAGTTACTCAAAGAAAACTTGTCTCTCTGCTTGAAGTTTTCAAGTTATAGGTCCTGGGCAGACACGTAAAATAGACCAGTTTTATTGTATGGTCAAAATCAGTGGCTCTCAGTGAAAAGACCCATCCCACTGTTGATGCCCCCTCCACATTTTGTGGGATTTCAACAAATCGCACAAGGTTGTTATACTCATCTACAATTTCTTGTTACTTTTTTGAGGAGACCTTCAGCATTTCACCCATCTCCCCCAATTATTTCTCCTGAAAAGACTGAGGCATTTAGCTTCTTGGACTTCTCTCCGTATAAATGGCCACTCATGGGTCAATTGTGTGGTGTTCAAGACAAACAATATACATCATGTAATAAAGAACCATTCTCCCCTGAGGGAATCTGAGACTAATTGAAAGGTTACTGTGTAACAGGCTCCCTTTTCTTAATCATATCTTGTGTTTGTGCAAATGTTAAAAAAAAAAAAAAAAAACCCCCCCCCAATGTATTTTTATCCAAATGCCACTCAATTCGATTATAAGAATTTTATTGCCCTAACATCCCTGTGAAATCAGTAAACCAGAGATGGAACAAACAGATCTGCATTGGTTTGAATCAGGCACTATGTTCAGGTTCCCAAATTAGAAGGAGCAGTGGTCAGATTGTCTGAAGAGATGGACCCTGGCCATGGCACTAACTAGCTATCTAACCATTGTCTAATAACACCCCCTTTCTGGTCCTCATTTCCTCTTTGGAAAGCAAGAGATTGGAGAGACAATTTGCAGAGGTTTTCTTCCACTTCTAAGATTCAATGAGTCAAAGTTTGGAGACTTATTTCAGTCTTATTTCACTATTACAAAATGGAAAATATACTGGCTTTGTAGCAAAAATACTTGGGCCTGAATCTTGGATTTACCACTAACTAGTAGTGTTACTTTGGTCGAGTCACCCTCTCTAATCCTTACCTTTCCTCTATAAAATGGAAATAGAAATCCCTTATATGCTTATTGTGATGATTAATTAAGAAAACATACATAAAGCAAATGGCACGTGATGGATTCTCAATAAATGGTAGCCACACTTAACTGCTTCATAGGTCAACACACTGGAACATTCTCTCCAGAACATATTTGTATATTTCTTAACTATAAATATTCTTTCTATATCTAAAAATAAACATGAATCTTCTCCACTTTTTCAGTTAGAGAATGGATTATCAAGAGCGTAATTACTATATTAACAACTTGATTTTACATATGAGGAAAATGAAGTTTATATGACTAGTCCAAAGTCATACAGCGAGTTAATGACAGCTGTCTAGGATCCAGGTCATCAAATCCCAGGATGGTATATTTTACACACCCAACTGATACTCTTTCCAATGAACCATGTTGCTATTAACAGTTTGTGGTGTCAGACAAAAATAATAATGATTTTTATACACTCTATTACTTAGCTAAGTCTATCAAGAACAGGAAAAGAGAATACTGGAAATCTGAGTAACTCAAGCTAAAACACATTTTCTAAATTTCAAGACAAAATAACTAAACAGAAACATTTGAGTAACTGAGGGAGCAGCAAGACAGATGAATGTCACTATTTGTCTCCCCATATCTACCTTTGTCTCCCTTCAAGTTAGTCTGATCTTCTGAATGAAGGGTACCACTGTTTAGCCAGAAACCTACAAGAAATCCTTAAGAGTTTTATATCTCTTTCTATTTCACCTCCTCCCTTACCTAAATGTAACCAAGTTCTTCTAATTCTATCTTCTAAATCCCTCTTGATTCTGGTCAATTCTTTGTACCTCGCTTTAACAGGTCATAATCTTTTCTCACCTGGACTGCTACAACAACCTGTTACCTCATCTCCATTTGGCTGTTCTTACTACCTAAAAATCAATTATGTATAGATAGTTTATCTTTTTAGAGGAAAATAAGAATATGTACCGAAGCTTGAAATTTTGTGTAGTAAAATTGTATTTGTGTAACTTGTCTTGTATACTTTCCTCGACTTGCTAATTATCTCATTTTTATTTGACTAATTTGCTATATGTATATATCTATTTTCCACAAATGCTGTCAGATGTTATGACTACAAATATATTTTTCAAAATAATAAAATATGCAAAATTAATTTATTCAAAAACTTACCGGATGTCTATTATGTCCTAGACACTAGGGATGTATAGTCAACAAGACAGACAATGTCCCTATTCTCATAAACGTGTATACTAGTGGACAGAGAAAGACAATTAGCAAACATATGAATATATAATACAATGGCAATGCTATAATAAATATGTTAAATGACATGATGAAAAATAAATAAGAGTTTATAGTTAAAGAGAGTGAACCAGGCACTCATGCTTATCTATAAATGACATAAAATAATTATTTTAGTGGCATAAACCCATGAGGGAAAAGAAAAACAGGAAAGAGTATGTGACAGCAACTTTCAGGAATAGAAAGGCAAAAGAGCAAATATCAGCTGATTAGCAGACCTAATAAATTGGAATCTTAAATCAGCATTGAGGAAATTAAGAACAATTTGCACCAAGGAAGCATCAGGTACCTCTGTAAGTGAGGTTGAAAGTGCAGCTGAAAACAGAGGGATTGGTTGAAAGATGGTTTAAGAACCAATAGGCCTCCAATTCCCCTCCTTCGTTACTCACAGCTGATCATTCCCCCACATACTTCTCTCTTATAGAAGAGTAGAGATTTAGTCTCTGATAAATAAAATACAGAGTGTTAGGATTGGGTGTCTCATACAGAGCTGAGTGTGAGATTAAGTGAACATCTAGCTATATACTACATATTGAGATCACCAACCGTCTTTTCTTACATGACTCCCAAAACCTAGAACCAAGGTCCACATTTCCCACAAGTAAAAGTGGAAGATTATTCACTGAGAGAATCTGAGCAACCTTATAGTAAATTATGTAAAAATAATTAGAAGATCACCAAAGGAAGAGATCCAGTCAAATCATCCTATAGTGACACTCACCATGACAAAAACTTTTAATCAGCTTTTTTGTGTCCCATCCAAACATAACCAAACATCTAAGGATTCCCAGACATGATTTTTAAAAATTCTATGATGAAATGAAGACAAGGAAATAAAACGATTTAAGAAAAGAGACTGCAGTGAAATGATCACTTAAAAATCACTAAGATTATTAGAAATATGAAATAAGATATTGTAGTCATTAATGTAGGTTCATGAAGACAAGACAGGTACCGTACTGAGCCTAAGAACCATGGACCGACTGTAAATAGAAGAGAGCTCTCTGTGAGCGAGTCAGCGTGTCTCGAGGATGGAGCACCAGAAACTTGAAGATTGTAACTAGAAGTAGTCGAAATGACAGTTGAAGTTCTTATGGAACAACCCAGATCAAAGAGACAAAAACCATAGAAAATAAGAAATTAAAATATTTTAAAATTAGAGAATCAAACCAGGAGGTCCAACATAGGAACTGTAGTTTTTCATGAAAGAGAAGAGAGCAAATGGAGGGGACAACATTATGAAATAAATTAATTAAAAAATCCCAGAATTGAAGAAATGGTTTCTAGATTAAAAGGGAAATTGAGTTCCTAGCAAAATTGATAAAAGTTGACCCACACTAAGACACACCATGTTTGAAGTTAAGAACATTGGACACCAAGCAAAGATTACATTTGAATGATGGAAATTGAGCAGAAAGGCAAAGGTAAGTAAGGGCCAGAGATGACCATAATTCCATGGGAATGTGTACCACTACTGTATCTAACCCATTGAAGTTTGCCTGCTTTACTCTAAAAGGACATTCAGTATTCAAAGGCTTCTCTCTATTTATACTGTTCCATCTTAGTCCAATCCACTATTATCTTTCTCTTGGATTACTACAAGAGCCTGTATCTGGTCTCTCCGCCTTCACTCTGGTTCCCTATAGCCCATCCCCCAGACAGCAGCCAGAAGTGTAAATTGCAAAGTATAAATCAGACCCTTTCTCTCCTCATCTTAATCTCCCAATGGCTTTTCATTTCATCCAAAATTAAATCCAAATTCTTCACACTAGCCTTCTGGACTCTCCATAATATGGCCCTTGACTGCCTTTTGATCTCATCACTGGTCTTTTTCACTACTTTTAGCCACATTGATCTTCTTCATGGTCTGTGTACATACCCAACACATTTACAACTTAGGGCTTTTGTACCTGTGAGTCTTTTCCTTAAGATCTTTTCATGGCTAGCTCCTTCTCATAACTTAGGTCTCAGCTCAGTTGTCACTTTCTCAGAGAAAAATTTCCTAATCAGCTTATTTAAAGTACTCACTGAGAATTCTAGTAGGGTCTTCAAGATAGCTAACTAGAGGCATCTTGTGCTCACCTCCTCCACTAAGAAGAAGGAAAATAATGAGCAAATTGTCACATTTCAAATAGATCATCCAAGAAAGAATGCTGAAATTCAACAGAAAAGTGACAGGAAACACCTAAAGCAAGGACAGAGAGGAAAGCAAGGCAGCCTGCTCAGTTGAGATTGGCTGAAAGCCCAGAGGTACTCCCCAATGTGTGGAAAGAGTAAGTGAGGGACACTCAGTAAACTACATTCCCACTGTGAACTCCTGAAATCCTAGCCACAGAAAACCTCCTAGACTCTCATGGACCTGAAATTAACATAGGGAGCTGCCTGGAGGCAACATGATGGCATTGTTTTAGGGAATGAGCTAGTTCTGGGTCCCACAATTGCCCCAAATCCTAAGCAGCTACAGCAAGGAACCATTTTCAGAGCACAGTATCTTTAATAAATGGTACTGGGAAAATTGGATTGCCATATACAGAAGAATGAAACTGGACCTCTATCTTTCACCATATATAAAAATCAACTAAAGATGAATTAAAGACTTGTATTAGTCCATCTCGTGTTGCTATAAAAGAATACTTGAGACTACATAATGTACCCAAAAAAAGGAGATTTATTTGACTCCCAGTTCTGCAGGCTGTACAAGCACAGCACCAGCAACTGCTCAGCTTCTGGTGAGGCCTCAGGAAACTTTTACTCAAGGCAGAAGGTGACTGGGGAGCAGGCGGGTCACATGGATCATCTCCATGATTCAAACACCTTCTATTAGGCCCCATCTCTAACACTGGGGATCACATTTCAACACGAGATTTGGAGGAGACAAACATCTCCACTATATTAAGATTTAAGTGTAAGACCCAAAACTATAAAACTATGAGATGAAAACATAAGGAAAATACTTCAGGAAGTTACCCTATATGGGCTAAAAAGGGGAGGAGACTTCCGTTCTGGAAACTGCCAACCCTTTCCTGGAAAACTCATGAATAATCCACTCCTTGTTTAGCATATAGTCACGAAATAACTATAAATATACTCAGTTGAGCAGCCCATGCCACTGCTCTGCCTATGGAGTAGCAATTCTTTTATTCGGTTACTTTCTTAATAAACTTGCTTTAACTTAAAAAAACACACACACACATTTCAGGACATTGGTCCAGACAAACATTTTATGCCTGAGACCTCAAAAGCACATACACAAAAAAAACAAAAATAGACAAATGAAACTATATTAAAATCAAAAACTTCTGCACAGCACAGGAAACAATCAACAGGGTGAAGAGACAATCTGTTGAATGGAAAATATTTGCAAACTATCCACCTGACAAGCAACTAATATCCAGAATATACAAGGAACTGAAACAACTCTACAATATTAAAACAAATAATCCCATTAAAAAGTGGGCAAATGACATGAATAATTTGTCAAAAGAGTACATATAAATGGCCAACAGGTATGTAACAATGTTCAACATCACTAATCATTCAGGGAAATGCAAATCAAAGCCACAATGAGATATTGCGATACACCAGCTAGAATGGCTAGTATTAAAAAGACAAAAAATAACAGATGCTGGTGAGGAAAATGGAACTTATACACTCTTGGTGAGAATGTAAACTAGTACAACCATTATGGAAGAGAGTATAATTTCTCAAAAAACTCAAAATAGAACCACCACACAATCTAGCAATCCCACTACTGAGTATTTATCCAAAGGAAGAGAAATCGGTATATCAAAGGGATACCTACACTTGCATGTTTATTGCAGCTAATAGCAAAAACATGGAGTCCACTACTGCAATTGCAATGGTACCACTCTAACAGCTCTCAGGCTGGGGAAGGAACAAGAGGCCTAGTCAAGATGTTGGTACCTCCAGCACTCTGTAGCCACCATATAGAGACGAGTCCAGCCCCTTTTCATCAGGAACCCCCACCTCCTACTCCAGCTGGCAGGGCCCCTGGATCATGACCACAGAACTGTCGCCCCAACCATGGCTGAGTATATCCACTGGTAGTGGCCTGGAGTTTCCCTAGGGAGAGGTCTTCAGAGGCATCCAACAGCCCCTCTGCCACTGCCACAGCAGCATTTCCTTCCCTGCTGCAATCAGTCTGGGAAAGAAACAAAGAGCCTGAGGGTGGGCTCTTTTCAAATATTTTTTGAAAAACTTGTTCCCCTGCCAGCTGTCTTTAAGGACAGCATGCTCCCTAAGTCCCACATCACAATAAATATTTTTAACATAGAACAATAATTCCATATCACATTTGAAAATACACCTGAGCATCTAGCATGCCACAGTCACCATATGAAGAGGAGATCGATCTCTCCTCTCTGTAAGCCTTCAACACCCTACTCCCCAACAAGCTATGCCAGCAGTGCAGCTACCCCACCCCACTGATTGAACACTCCCAGTAACTGTGGCTCCATGTTTCTTAGAGGTGGAGCCCCTAGAGGACACGAAAACCTCTCTGCCACTGCCTCTACGGTGTTACTGCCCCTGCTGCCCTCAGACACTGTTCAAAAGAAGATATACATGCAGCTAACAGGCATATGAAAAAAAGGACCAACATGATTCATCATTAGAGAAATGCAAATCAAAACTGCAATGAGATACTATCTCAGATCAGTCAGAATGGCTACTGCTAAAAAGTCAAAAAATAACAGATGCTGGTGAGGTTGCAGAGAAAAGGGAACACTAGCCAGGCGCAGTGGCTCACTCTTGCAATCCCAGCACTTTGGGAGGCCAAAGCAGGTGGATCACTTGAGGTTGGAGTTCAAGACCAGCCTGGCCAATGTGACAAAACTCCATCTCTACTAAAAATACAAAAAATTAGCTGGATGTCGTGGCAGAAGCTTGTAATCCCACCTGCTTGAGAGGCTGAAGCAGGAGAATCGCTTGAACCTGGGAGGTTGCAGTTAGCTGAGATCACATCACTGCACTCTAGCCTGAGTGACAGAGTGAGACTCCTTCACAGAAAAAAAAAAAAAAGGAAGAAGAAGAAGAAGAAGAAGAAGAAGAAGAAGAAGAAGAAGAAGAAGAAGAAGAAAAAAAAGAAAGAAAGAAAGAAAGAAAGAAGAAAAAGAAAGAAAGAAAGAAAGAAAGAAAGAAAGAAAGAAAGAAAGAAAGAAAGAAAGAAAGAAAAGAAAGAAAGAAAAGAAAGAAAGAAAGAAAGAAAGAAAGAAAGAAAGAAAGAAAGAAAGAAAGAAAGAAAGAAAGAAAGAAAGAAAGAAAGAAGGAAAAGGGAACAGGCACACTTAACACACTGCTGGTGGGAGTGTATATTAGTTCAGCCACCATAGAGAGAAGTTTGGAGATTTCTCAAAGAACTTAAAGCGAACTACCATTCAACCCAGCAATCCTATTACTGGGTATATACCCAAAGGAATAAATCATTCTACCATGAAGACACATGCACGTGTATGTTCCTTGAAGAACAAAGACATGGAATCAACCCAAATGCCCATCAGTAGTAGACTGAATGAGAAAATGTAGTACATATACACCATGGAATCAGTGTAAATGCCCATCAACGACAGATTAGATAAAGAAAATGTGGTACATATACACCATGGAATGCTATGTAGTCATAACAAAGAACGAGATCATGTCTTTTGTGGGAACATGAATAGAGCTGGAGGCCATTATCCTTAGCAAACTAATGCAGGAACAAAAAACCAAATATCGCATATTCTCCCTTGTAAGTGGGAGCTAAATGATGAGAACCCATGGGCACATAGAAGGGAATAACAGACACTGGAACTTACTTGATGGTAGCAGGTGGGAAGAGGAAAAGAAGCAGAAGAAATAACTATTGAATACTAGGCTTAGCACCAGGATGATGAAATAATCTGTACAACAAACAACCATGATACAAGTTTACCTATATAACAAAACTGCATATGTACCCTTGAACCTAAAATAAAAAAAATTAAAAACAAAGTCATGGAGTTAACCTAAGTGTCCATCAATGGATGGATGGATAAAGAAAATATGATGTTACACAAAATGGAATACTATTAGGACATTCAAAAGAATAAAATCATGTCATTTGTAGCAACATGGATGGAACTGGAGATCATTATGTTAAGTGAAATAAGCCAGACAGAAAAAAGACAAATACTGCTTACATGGAGGTTAAAAAAGTTTATCTCATGGAGATAGAAAATAGAATCATAGATATCAGAAGCTGGAAAGAGTGTGTGCATTGGAGGGCAGATGGAGAGTTTGGTCAATGTGTACAAACATACAATTAATTAGATAAAAGAAGTAAGTTCTAATGCTTGATAGGAGAGTAGGATGACTATAGTTAGCAACCATGTATTGTATTTTTCAAAGTAGCTGGAAGAGAGGGCTTGATTGTTCCCAGCACATAGACATGATAAACACTATGGTGATAGATATCCCAAATATGCTGACTTGATCATTATACATTATATACATGTAATGAATATTCACTAGATGGAATTAATAACTTGGATTGCCCCTGCAAAAGAGACCCCTAGAGATACAGACTCTCCTGGATTCCCAAGAACATTCAGATTGGTGATAATACATTTCCTTTCCTTACAGGTCTTATGACAGGCCTTGTTAGGGAGGTAGTAATTATGTTAGTCTACTTAGTTGGGCTGCCATAACAAAAGTACCATAGATGGGTAGTTTAAACAAGATAACTTTAGTTTTGCAGTGTTCTGGAGGGTGGAAGTCCAAGACCAAGTTGCTAGCATGGTTACTTTCTGGTGAGGGTTCTCTTCCTGGCTTACAGATGATAACCTGCCTTCTCATTATGTCCTCACCTGGTTGGGGGGTAGGAGGGAGAAGAGAGGGCTCTCCAGTGTCTCTTCTTATAAGGGCACCAATTCTATCATGAGTGCCTTACCCTCATGACCTCATCTAAGCCTAAACAAAGATTCCAATCTCCAAATACTGTCATTTGTGTGGTTAGGGCTACAACATTTGAATTTGAGGAAACACAATTCAGTCCACAGCAGTAAGGAAACTGATAGGGGAAAGTGGCAACACGACAGGCAGGGTTATTAGGGGATGCAATAGACTGAATAGAGGTCCTAATCACATTTCCTTCTAGATTTGTATATCTGTGGAGCTCACAGAAGAACTCTTACGTTTCCAATATGTCAACTCCCAGCACTCCCTTCTCCATTCTACTACCCTCCCAAACTACTCTGTGATAAATCAAGGATTGCCATATGCTAAAGTGTTCCAATGGGATTCAGTTCCATAGACAGGGAAGGAATTTCTTCGTGTTTAATAGATAATAAATCTAATATGCATTGTAGGGAAGTAATATGCTCATAGTCTCACTGAAAACAGTATTTCAAACCAGATTTGCAACACATAGCTCTTATCTTCCACCAGAAAGCTTTTCCTTCTGAGTACTTGGCTATTTCCTGAATAGACCCAGGCCTCAGGTTGGTTATGACATAATTCAACAGAGATTTACAGGCTGCTAAAAATGCTGGGTCACTGTAATCCATACTCTGTACTTCACTGTTATTTCCATCTTTCTGGATACTCTATCCCAGTAACTGAAAATTAGAAAGAGCCCCTCCCCACTCCACCTTGTCCACCAACCTCCAAACATCATTAGGGGAGAAGAACGCTGTGTACTTGTTCCGTTGGCACTTCAGGTGGCAAACTTTTATCCTTTCTCAGGCCAATTAAAACTTTGCAAGCACTTTGTTCCCCTGCCAGATGTCTTTAAGGACGGCATGCTCCCTAAGTCCCACATCACAATAAATATTACTTAACATAGACCGATAATTCCATAGCACATTTTAAAATATCAAGATTACTACTGAGATTGAAACATTGACTGGAAAAGAGCCCCAATGATTTCCTGATTTTGAAGCAATTATGCATGTGGAAACTGTCACCTTTCCAAAACTCAAGTCCTTCGGGAAGCCTTTCAGGATTAAAAACCCACCCAACATTGACTACTCAATTGCTCTACTTTGCATTCTATTGTTTGCCCTTGTTTAGTTGTTGCTTTGAAAACACTATTTTGGGATGCAAAGTTGTCAATGTGCATGTGTATGCTCTCTCTAACTAACTTGTGTGTTCCATATAGCTGCTTCTCAGTATAGTCTTGACTGCCTGTGCTTTATGTGTTCTAAATTTCATTTTCACGCATCTCTTTTCACTAATACAATAATCAGAAGTTGTGGGAAAGCATAAGAACTAAGGTTTGACAAAATATATCTCATGCAACAGTTATCACATGCTGAATAGTAAAATGTGATAATTCTGTAACACTGGGAGCTAAATGATTTAACTTTAGTGCCCAAATATCTCACTTCTAAATACCCTTTAATATTCCTCCATGTCCCAGTTTCTCCCTTATGTTGATGCCAACAAAACCTTAATAAAGTGATCATTAAGGTATGACCTCAGGATGAAAGAAAATATGATTCTTCTCAAGGACATCTACGTATAAGAACTCTTTTATAGGAGATGGTAAGCAATGAACTTGATACGTGAGATTAGATGGAACAGCGATGCTGTATGTCATCTAGTCTTTGCTGTCCCACTCTTCCCAGCATCTCCTTTCATTGTTGTTAAGGATGTCTGTGGGAGAAGAAGAGAAAAAAGTAAGAAGGGACATCACCGGACTCTTGGCTGCCCTCTACCAACTGGGTGAGAATTGAAGGAGAGAGGAAACCTATAGGCTGCTTCTCATGTTTCATTTCCTTTTCCCTAATCCTGAAGAAGAACTGCAATATTGTCTCTTTCTCCCATTAATGAAGCAATGAATAAGCGGATAGCCTGGTGGCCCACCTCAGAGAGGTTGCCAGTGATGCAGTAGAGACTGGCTTCAATTTAGCTGACAAACTGTTAACTGCTTCTAGTGGTTTTCACAAACTTTTGTTAGACAGATTACTTAAAGCTGTTTTATCCTTTTTCTCCCTATTTTCTCATTTCTTCATCTCAAACAAGAATGTACCTCCACCACCAACTCCAGGTGACCTCTCTTAGCTAAACACTCTTCTGTAATAAGCCCCTTACCCACACATACAACATAGGTGAACTGATTTGGCAGAAAGTAATTTTATTGTCATGAACTCTCTTAGCTGGAAATTAGGAAACTTCATGAATTATATATCAAAATATATATACAAAACACACAGTGTTCGTTGAAAAGAAATTGTGCTCTTTCTACTACCCACCTTCAAGTCATATGCAATCACGTTTCTGCGACAACATGAATAAATGTATCCGACTGGAAAGCATAGAATTGTCAAATATCAGAGAGGGAAGGGAATGTAGAGATAATTTAGCCTAACCCTCTCATTTTACAGAGGATGAGGTGAATAACCAGAGAGAGGACTTTACAAAGGTCACTCAGGTAGTTGAGAACAGAAGTGAGACTAAAACCACGGGCATGCTTATGAGTCTCTGTGTCAAAACAAACAAACATGTATTCAACCAAAACCTCAAGAACTTCCAAATGAGGAAGCACTAATCTTTTCAAAGAGACAGTGATCTCATTCATCATGTTTGAATGTCCCTTTTCCTCTCTGAACTGTTCTGCTGCTTGTTGTCAATTCCCAGGACACTTCCCTTCCCCTGCCTCTGAACAGCCCCAACAGATGAGCAATTCCTAAATGCATTTGCTATGACGTATGCAAAGGCCGCCACTCAGAGAAAAGGTCAGTGTCAGTGTCCTCTGTTTCCAAGTATGCCTCTTTTTTAAAAATCAGGCATAGCAATACCGAATACCAATTGCCTAAAGAGGCGCGGTGGCTCAAGCCTGTAATCCCAGCACTTTGGGAGGCCGAGACGGGTGGATCACGAGGTCAGATCGAGACCATCCTGGCTAACACTGTGAAACCCCGTCTCTACTAAAAAATACAAAAAACTAGCCGGGCGAGGTGGCGGGCGCCTGTAGTCCCAGCTACTTGGGAGGCTGAGGCAGGAGAATGGCGTGAACCCGGGAGGCGGAGCTTGCAGTGAGCTGAGATCCGGCCACTG
>NW_016813141.1:273528-281848 GCF_001698545.2 Rhinopithecus bieti
AAAAAAAAAAAAAGATTCACGCATCTCCTCTAAGAAATTCCGAGGCTCCTAAAGAAATGGCAAATCCAATGAAAGTTGTAATGTGATTTACCAAGCTTAAAAAGGAACATAAAAGGGGCATGATAGTCACCGTTTTCTACTGGCCTAGGGAATTGTGCTGACAGGTCTGCAAGAGTAAGACATGATGCCTCATTCCTCTGTCTTTACACTCAGCCATCTCTCTAGTGCCTTAGAATGTCAATTAGGTCCCATGCACGCTCTCTGGTCATGAGATATAGGGAGTCAGGTCTCTAGGGAGCCTCCAAAGAGAGAAGTTAAGACACAAAGGAAAAAAGTTATTATTTATGGCCATTTTGCTTGTATTTCTGATGTTAGTCCTTTTCTGCTCTGAATTCTGAATTTTCCACAACACAAAATAATGATGCTACCAGACATCATTAATCAGATGGTTCACACAGACTTTCCCGTCATGAACACATCTTGATAGTCTTACCTTCCACCACCCTTTTCTGTGCTATAGCCATACTGGACAACTCTAAGTTCCTGCATACATCTTGTACTTTGAGGCCTCAAAATTTCTAACACTGTATCTTTACAAATGATTTTTTTAATTCTAGAATGCCCCCAACCCTTTTATCATTCTTCAAGACTCAGTTCAAAAGTCATTTCCTCAAAGTCTTCCATGATCCCCCACTGCCACCCCAGATTAATTCTTCTATATATAATTTCTATTCTCCTATTAATTAAATTATTCACAAATTATTGAGTACCAACTATTTTTCAGGCACCATGGTAAGCATTGGGGATACAGCAGAAGAAAGACATGGTCCCTATCCTCATACAATTTACAAAATAGTAGAAAAGATAAGTAGTTGACATAAATATTTTTTGTAAGAAATGTATAGGTGGCTATGGGATGTCACTGCAAGTGATCTAACCCAGTCTTGAGAGGTCAGAGAAAGTATACTTAAAGAAGGAGTATTTAAATTAAGACCTCAAGTCAGAACATGAGTTAGCGGATGAGAAATTATTGCCTTCCAGGCAATGAATACAGGCATAGAAAAAAACAACGAGGCAAATAGAGACTTGAGGCTCTCAAAGAAACCAAAAGAAGGAGAAAGTAGCACAGTATAAGGATTCAGAAGAAGACCAGGCATTATAGGCTTCTTTAATAATTGAGGATCTTTCGATTATTAAAACTCAAAACAACGGATCCTGGGGAGGTTGTGCAGAAAAAGGAACACTTTTAGACTGCTGGTAGGAGTGTAAATAGGTTCAACCATTGTGGAAGATGGTGTGGTGATTCCTCAAAGCCGTAGAAACAGAAATACCATTTGACCCAGCAATCCATTACTGGGTATGCCCAAAGGAATATAAATCATTCTATTATAAAGATACATGCCCATGCATATTCATTGCAGCACTGTTCACAATAGCAAAGACATAGAATCAACCTAAATGCCCATCAATAATAGACTGGATAAAGAAAATGTGGTGCATATACACCATGGAATACTATGCAACCATAAAAAGGAATGAGATCATGTCCTTTGCAGGGACATCGATGGAGTTGGAAACCATTATCCTCAGTAAACTAACGCAGGAACAGAAAACCAAACACTGCTTACTCTCACTTAGAAGTGGGAGCTTAACAATGAGAACACATGGACAAAGGGAGGAGGATAACACACACTGAGATCTGTGGGAGGGGTGAGGGGAGGGACAGCATCAGGAAAAATAGCTAATGGATGCTGGACTTAATACCTCAGTGATGGAATGATCTGTACATCAAACCACCATGGCACACATTTACCTGTGTAACCAACCTGCACATCCTGCACATGTACTTCTGAACTTAAAGTAAAAGTTGAAGAAGAAAAATAATTAAGAACCTTAAACTACAAGAAACAGGAAGTCACTGAAAAGCATTAGCATAGAGACTGTTTGGAAGGAAGAAAAGTACAAGCAGAAACATCATTGGTGGCTTGGAATAGAGTGATGGAGAAAAGTGACTACATTTGAGAGATATTAAAGATGGGGAATCTATAGGACTTAAATAATTGCATCTTAAGAAAGAGATATGGGAGGTGTCAAAATGACAAAATTGATGGTACTATAATTCTCTGAGGTAAGGAAAAATTGAAGAGAGCCAAAATTGTTTTCAGGCAGTGGGATGGGTAGATAATAAGTTTGGTTTGGAAAATACTGAATTTGAAGTGCTTATGAGACATACAAGTGAAGATAATAGTAAATAGTAACTTAGGTATATGGCTTTGAAGCTCAGAAGAGAAAGCTAAACCAGAGATAAGAAACTGAGAGTCGCCATCATAAATATGGTAATTGAAGTCATGAAAGTGGATAATTTTATTCTAAGGAGAGTAGAGTGAGCAAGGAAATCTCTTTGAAATCAAAATAAACATTTAAGAGTTACATAGAAGAGCCATGAAAAGAGGTAGTGATAGAATGGTAGAAGAGGTAGAAGGAAAACCAGGGGAGTAGAGTTTGCAAAATCAAAGGAAAGAGAATATATTAAGTAGGAGACTAATCATCTGAGGTGAATGCTGTTGAGTTGCCAAGAAGGAAGAATTTAGCAATGTGAGTGTCATTGTGACCTTATCAAGAGCTATTTCAGTGAAGTTGTGTGGGGCAAGCAACAGATTGGAGTGGGTTGAAGTGAAGAAATGGAAACAGAAATGTAGACAATTCAAGAAATTTGTGCTTAGGGGTAGCAGTGTGATTGTTCAATAACTGAGAGGGCTAAAGAATACAGAGTGTTTTGTTTGTTTATTGGAAATACTAGAACATGTTTGAAAGCCTAAGCAAGAACCCAGTAGAGAAATATTGGTTGAAGATATAGACAAGCAAGAAGCTAACTGATAGCATAAGTCGTTTGGGAAGGTAAAAGGGGATGGGATCTAGAATATAGGTGGAGGGATTATCTTTTAATAGAAGGAAGTATATACCTCCTTGGTAACATGAAGGACAAAGAGAATAGTCAAAATGTCTACATCTAAATTTGGAGGTAGAATTGTCTCTAGATTTAGTGGTAGAAGTTTGGAGGTAGAGTTGAGTAGGTAGTAAAGACATTTGCTGAGATTGGAGGGAGTGAGAATAAAATGGAATTTTGAGAAGATAATTTTTAGCCAAGTTCTCTGGATGGGATTTTTTTCTAGAACTCCCTCCTGATTATTAAGAGGTAGTTTAATACAGTGGTTAAGAACCTAGAAGGCCTTGGGCAAATCACTTAACTTTTTTCTATCCTCAGTTTCTTCATTGTAAAAAAAGGATCATACTTTTACCTACCTCATAATTTTATTACAAAATAAATTAAATGAGTTATTACACATGAAGGGCTTAGAATAGTGCCTGACAAATAATAAGAACTCTAGTGTTGCTTTCATTCTTTTTGTTTGTTTGTTTGTTTATTTTGAGACAGAGTTTCGCTCCTGTTGCCCAAACTGGAGTGCAATGGTCTCGGCTCACTGCAACCTCCGCCTCCCGGGTTCAAGCTATTCTCCTGCCTCAGCATCCCAAGTAGCTGGGAACAGGCTCTTGCCACCACGTCCGACTGGTTTTTATATTTTTAGTAGAGACGGAGTTTCACCATGTTGGCCAGTCTGGTCTCAAACTCCTGACCTCAGGGGATCCGCCAGCCTCAGCCTCCCAAAGTGCTGGGATTACAGGAGTGAGCCACCACACTCAGCTGCTTTCATTCTTAATGCTCTCTAAATATTACCTGAGTCAGTTTGTTATTGGATTACATGGAGAGGCTGAAGACAAACTATTAGGTATAAAGGAGGGTGACATTTTTCTTCAAATGTTGATGTTTTAGTTTTCTAACTAAAGTATAAATGTAACAGAGATATAAGGTTTGCTTTTATTCTTAGTTATATATACTTTTTACATCTCAGGAAATCAGTGAATACCAATATATCCCAGTAGAGAGGACTTGGTCCATAGAGGATGGAGTTGAGAATTGTTTCTAATAAGGAGCCTTGAGAATTCTGTTCTGAGTCCTAGGGTGATTCTTTTTCTAAATTCAGGTGCAGAGACAACATAAGCAGTTGAGGTTTTCAATCCTGTTCCAAACCTCTTCTCTGTCTTTTTCTGTATTAGAAGGAGGAAAGGTTTACCTCAATGGCTAGAAAATCACCAACGATTTTTTTAGGTGGAGGAAGTGAAACTGTTTCATAGCTATTAGCTACAAATATTAGTACAAATAGCTATTAGCTACAAAACATCTGGAAAGTTCCATAGGAGGTAAACCTCAACCCCAAAATACAAACATTTGCTCCCCACATTCATTGCAAAAGTATCGTACCATCTTAGTGACCTGAGTATAAACGTTGAAAGACTGAAGATAGATACACATTTAATTGTAAAAGATGGTGTAAGTTTGGGCAGAGTAGATGAGAACAATCAAATGAAACTAGCTGATACGGTGCCTTGAAGGTCAGATCAGGAATGTGGGCTGCCATACTTTGCTAACACAATCTACATTAATGAAAAGCCTAGATTACATGTACATAATAATATGCCACTTTATTATTTTCAGTACATTCTGTACAGACAAAATGGCTAAGTGCTGCCAAGCAGAGGTCCCACCAGACCTGATCCTGCCTGATTTATAATTAGCACATTTATTTGTTAGTATGCAAATGAGTACTGCTATAGTTCTTAGGAAAAAAATGTGCTATTAAATGAGTGCAACATTCTTCCAGCAGTCTTGCTCCAACTATTCATTAGTGCTACCAACCTGTTTTATCATAGAAGGTACGAAGTAAAACAGCAAACTTGCAAAAGTATGTGAATTTACACAATGGCAGTTTAGTGTTAAACAGGGAAGGCGGTATGAAGACATGGCAGGCCTCTGTGTAAGTAGCCATTGTATAAAATGCATCTCACAGTAGCATATAGAACAATTTAGGTAAGGTACAAAGTGGAATAAGCAAAGACAAACCTTCCTATTTGTAAGCCCATTTGCTCTAATTTGGATTTATACAGATATGGCAAAAACATCTTCAAATTAAGATTCAAAGCCTAGCTCCACCACTTACTAGCTTTGTGACTTTGGCTGAGCACGATCTTATGTCCTAGAACATCAGTGATTCTCAACAAATATTATTTCTTGACCCCCTCCTTCACATATCTGAAGACATAGTAGTATAGTAGCAATATAGCAAAGTAGTTCAGCAAGAGAGCTCTGAACTCTACTACACTGACTATATATCAATTTAATGAACTTATTCAGCCTTTTTAATCCTTGATTTCCTTATCTGTAAATTGAACATCTTAGTAGTCTTACTTAACTCATAAGGTTGTGGTGAATATTTGATAAGATAAGACATGTAAAGCATTTAGCAGAATGCCTACAACATAGTAAGTACTCAATAAACACTTAACTCTTAAAGTGTTAACCTTAAGCTTTCTTCATTTTGGTTTATGCCCAATGAACTCCCTACAAATGGTCTTGTTAAGGACACTAAATGCTATCTGTATGTTGCTTTATTCAGTGGATATTTTATATTATTTTCTGCACCATTTAATAGAGATAACTACTTTTTCCTTGCTGAAATGTGAAAGCAAGGAAGATTTCAGGAGGAAGTGAAATTCAAACATGATAAAATTTTGGATCAGATGCTGGAAGGGGACTATGGAGTCTCTGTCTCTGGAGCACCATAAAGTGATCGGCAGTGTATTTGGGCACTCACATGCCCAAAGGCAGAGGCTGGTTCAGATCATCTCTGGAGATTTATTTTTGCCTTTAGAGTCTGTGATTCTCCTAAATTAGTGAATGATAGCGGCTACTATTTGTGCAGTAATAGCTAAAATGCAGGCCTGGGCATTTTACATGTGTCTTTGCAATCCTCACAAAACTCCAGTAAAGTAGATATTCTCGACACTTTAAAACTGATTAAATAGGCTTAGAAAAGCACAGATAACAATGTCATGAAGATAGTAAGCTATAATCCCAAAACATTCTTTTTTTCATTTATTCACTCATTCTTATAGAAATCAATCAATATTTATTGATCATTTACTATGTGACAAGCACTGTCTTTAGTACTGATGTACAGCACTAAACGTAAAAGATAAAATCCATGCCCTTATGAAACTTGTATTTTAGTAGGGGGATAATATGACCCAAGACTTTCTGGTTCCAAAGCCTCATTCTGTTCTATAAGGTAGTATAATACACTGATGGGCTTTCGTGTCATGTTACCATTTTACAATGAGGTTGAATTTTTTCCCCTTTTAGACACAGCAGAACCATGCACCAAGGAAATTGGACTACTATCTCCGAATTCTTTCTCCTGAGACTCACGGTGAAGTCTAAAAAGCAGCAGGTTATCTTCATGCTGTTTCTATGCATGTATCTGGTCACTATGGTAAGAAATTTACTTATCATCCTGGCCGTTATCAGTGATGCTCACCTCCATGGCCCTATATACTTCTTCCTTGCCAATCTATCTTTCACTAACATCTTCTTCGCAACCACTACAGTCCCCAAAATCTTGGCAAATATTCAAAGCCAGAATTCAACTATATCATTTGAAGGATGCCCTGCACAAATGTAGTTTTAAATGTTCCTGGTGGATCAGGATAATTTCCTATTGGTAGACATGGCATATGACTGATACATTGCCATCTGTCACCCATTACACTATATGTGGTATTACCGAGTCCCAAGAACTGTGCCCTGTTGGTTGTGACCCCATGGGTTATCTCCAACCTTGTCTCAATACTGCATCTCAGTCAGCTAAGCCACTTAACTTTCTGTGATTTCACATTTCTTCTATGACCTGGAACCCATTTTAGGACTTGCTTGCTCAGACACCCAAATCAACAACTTGATAATTACTGCCATTGGGGAAGTTGTTATCTTCATGCCCTTTACCTTCATTCTTGTCTCTTATGTCCTTATTGGCAGCACTATGCTTGGAGTTCCATCAGCCAAGGAGAAGCAGAAAACATCCTCTACATGTTGTTCCCATCTCTCAGTTGTGTCCCAGGTCTTCTATGGGTTCATCATTGGAGTCTACTTTCTCTCCTCTTTTGCCTACTCAGCAGAAAGAGATAAGGCAGCTGCTCTCATGTGTATAACTGTAACTCACTTAATCAAATCCTTTATCTGTAGTCTAAGGAACGAGGACATGAAAGGAGCACCGAGGAGACCACTCAGCAGACAAGGTTTTTCTGGAGATGGTGAGCCTTGCCATAGAGATTCTTGTATTAACCTTTTAGATTTGGATGAGCACAGAGAGGATCCAGAGTCTCAGGCTAGTGTGCTTCCTTGGCAGTTTCCTTCCCATCCATTTCCTGCCCCTAATCCAGACCCAAGACTCTAGATCAGACTCATTTTCCCATTTAAAAAACACAACAACAAAACAAAACAAAATGCTCCTTTATTTCAGTCTTCACCACTCACATACAGAACTTTCCCTGAATAAGGTCATGGTTGTATTGTGCTTAACAATTGTTCTCTATTTTTTAGTTTTTGTCTCCTCCCTCTACCAAACCCTACATGCTAGATTATGGACAAAGAAAGAAGAAAGGAAAGAAAAAAGGAAGGGAGGAACTGATGATGATATCTCAAAATAGCTTTTAGATAATACCATGTCAAAGTTCACAACTTCCAAACTATAACTTGATTCTCACAATAACACTTTAAAATAAATATTATACTGTTCCCACATACTAGGCAAGAAAATGATGTACTAGGAGAATAAAAAAAAAAAATAAGGTGAAAACAGTCATGTCCCTTGTCTTACTCTGAGCCCTACTGAGGCTCCCCACCGAAGTCAAAGTTCTTCAGCATTGAAGATCCTCTATCACTTGGACCCATCTATATTTCTAGGAGTATGAACCATCACTCACTAACTCCCACCATCCTTGGTACACCCTACATTCTAGCTACACTGAACACTTTGTCATTCCTGAGCAGTCTATGAATTTGCTATGAATTTTTAGTCTACACGTTATGTCCAGTCCCTGTTCCACTCTCTCTTCCTACAGACATTCAACAGTTTCTTTAAGGCTTCATCTCAAGTGCTACATCCTCTGTGAATTCTTCCATAATTCTCACACCTTTCTAGGTAAAATTACTTACTTTTCTCCTCTATAGCACTTTACTTTGCTATTACATCACTTAGCAAATGAATTATAATTGTCAGGATATGTGTGGTGTTATCCAACATGCCCTGAGCTGTTTTGGGAATGATGCAAAACTATGTTTGATTAATCTCTGTGGTTCTAGTCTGAGTATAATGCTGAGAACAGAGTGGGTGCTCAGTAAGATAAATTGAATTAAAAGTTACCA
>NW_016813141.1:282990-286068 GCF_001698545.2 Rhinopithecus bieti
ACAGGCGCCCGCCGCCTCGCCCGGCTAGTTTTTTGTATTTTTTAGTAGAGACGGGGTTTCACAGGGTTAGCCAGGATGGTCTCCATCTCCTGACCTCGTGATCCGCCCGTCTCGGCCTCCCAAAGTGCTGGGATTACAGGCTTGAGCCACCGCCCCCGGCCCCAGTTTCAATTTTTTAATAAGGGAAGCAAGAACTTAAAGACAATCACAAAGCAAGCTAAATGTTTAATCCTCCTTAGGTAGTTTTCAATTTTGTCTTCAATCTTTCACATCTAATTTAATAAAATATTTTTAGTGACCTGCCTATTTGGAGTCTTTTCAATGCATGCAACTTAGTTTTCAAAGAAATGACTTTCTTTTGTCTTCATAACGCATTGTTTCATATAATTTTAATTAAACTTAATTTAGGTTTAATTAAAATTATGGGAGGTGGCTGGCTATATGGCTGAATAGGAATACCTCTGGTCTGTAGCAAGATCAATGCAGAAGGTGGGTGATTTCTGCATTTCCAACTGAGGTACTCGACTCATCTCATTGGGACTGGTTAGACAGTGGGTGCAGCCCACAGAGGGCTAGCTGAAGCAGGGTGGGATGTCGCCTCACCAGGGAAGCACCAGGGGTCAGGGAACTCCCTCCCCTAGCCAAGGGAAGCCGTGAGGGACTGTGCCACGAGGAAAGGTGCATTCCAGCCCAGATACTACACTTTTCCCACAGTCTTCTCAAACTGTAGACCAGGAGATTCCCTCGGGTGCCTACATCACCAGGGCCCTGGTTTTCAGGCACAAAACTGGGTGGCCTTTTGGGCAGACACTGAGCTAGCTGCAGGAGTTTTTTTTCATACCCCAGTGGCACCTGGAATGCCAACAAGACAGAACTGTTCACTGCCCTGGAAAGGGGGCTGAAGCCAGGGAACCAAGTGGTCTAGCTCAACAGATTCCACCCCCATGGAGCCCAGCAAGCTAAGATCCACTGGCTTGAAATTCTTGCTGCCAGAACAGCAGTCTGAAACTGACCTGGGATGCTGGAGCTTGGTGGGGGAAGGGGTGACTGCCATTACTGAGGCTTGAGTAGGGTGTTTTCCCCTCACAGTGTAAACAAAGCCACCAGGAAGTTCA
The DNA here is from genome assembly GCF_001698545.2 of Rhinopithecus bieti. Taxonomy (NCBI): domain Eukaryota; kingdom Metazoa; phylum Chordata; class Mammalia; order Primates; family Cercopithecidae; genus Rhinopithecus; species Rhinopithecus bieti. The sequence continues at coordinate 284,106 of NW_016813141.1, forward strand.
AACTGGGTGGGGCCACCACAGCTCGGCAAAGCCATTATAGCCAGACTGCTTCTCTAGATTCCTCCTCTCTGGGCAGGGCATCTCTGAAAAAAAAGCAGCAGCCCCAGTCGGGGGTTATAGATAAAATGCCCATCTCCCTGGGACAGAGCACCTGGGGAAAGGGGCAGCTGTGGGCACAGCTTCAGCAGACTTAAATGTTCCTGCCTGCAGGCACTGAAGAGGGAAACAGATCTCCCAGCACAGCACTTGAGCTCTGCTAAGGGACAGACTGCCTCCTCAAGTGGATCCCTGACCCCCGTGCCTCCTGACTGGGAGACAGCTCACAGCAGGGGTAGACAGACACCTCATACAGGAGAGCTCCAGCTGGCATCTGGCGGGGACCCCTCTAGAACGAAGCTTTCAAAGGGAGGAACAAGCAGCAGTCTTTGCTGTTCTGCAGCCTCTGCTGGTGATATCCAGGCCAACAGGGTCTGGAGTGGACCTCCAGTAAACTCCAGCAAAACTGCAGCAGAGGGGCCTGACTGGGAGAAGGAAAACTAACAAACAGAAAGGAATAGCATCAACATCAACAAAAATGATGTCCACACAAAAAGCCCATATAAAGGTCACCAACATTAAAGACCAAAGGTAGATAAATCCACGAAGATGAGGAAAAACCAGTGCAAAAAGGCTGAAAATTCCGAAAACGAGAATGCCTCTTCTCCTCCAAAAGATCACAGCTCCTCGCCAGCAAGGAAACAAAACTAGATGGAGAATGAGCTTGACAAATTCACAGAAGTAGGCTTCAGAAGGTGGGTAATAACAAATTCCTCTGAGCTAAAGGAGCATGTTCTAACCCAACGTAAGGAAGCTAAGAACATTGAAAAAAGGGTAGAGGAACTGCTAACTAGAATAACCAGTTTAGAGAAGAACATAAATACTTGATGGAATTGAAAAACACAGCAAAAGAACTTCATGAAGCATACACAAGTATCAATAGCCAAATCGATCAAGCGGAAGAAAGGATATCAGAGATTGAAAATCAACTTAATGAAATAAAGCATGAAGACAAGGTTAGAGAAAAAATAATGAAAAGGAATGAACAAAGGCTCCAAGAAATTTGGGAATATGAAAAGACCAAACGTACGTTTGATTTGTGTACCTGTAAGTGACGGGGAGAATGGAACCAAGTTGGAAAACACTCTTCAGGATATTATCCAGGAGAACTTTCCCAACCTAGTAAGATGGACCAACATTCAACTTCAGGAAATACGCAGAACACCACAAAGATACTCCTCAAGAAGAGCAACCCCAAGACACATAATCGTCAGATTCACCAAGGCTAAAATGAAGGAAAAAATGTTAAGGGCAGCCAGAGAGAAAGGTCGGGTTAACCACAAAGGGAAGCCCATCAGACTAACAGCAGATCTGTCTGCAGAAACCCTCAAGCAAGAAGACAGTGGGGGCCAATATTCAGCATTTTTTTAAAAAGAATTTTCAACCCAGAATTTCATATCCAGCCAAATTAAGCTTCATAAACAAAGGAGAAATAAAATCCTTTACAGACAAGCAAATGCTGAGAGATTTTGTTACCACCAGGCCTGCCTTGCAAGAGCTTCTGAAGGAAGCAGTAAATATGGAAAGGAAAAAGTGGTACCAGTCACAGCAAAAACATATCAAATTGTAAAGACCATCAACACTATGAAGAAACTGCATCAACTAACAGGCAAAATAACCACCTAGCATCATCATGACAGGATCAAATTCACACACAACAATATTACCCTTAAATGTAAATGGGCTAAATGTCCCAATTAAAAGACACAGACTGGCAAATTGGATAGAGTCAAGATCCATCAGCGTGCTGTATTCAGGAGATCCATCTCACATGCAAAGACATACACAGGTTCAAATTAAAGGGAAGCAGGAATACATACCAAGCAAATGAAAAGCAAAAAAAAAAAAAAAAAAAAAAAAAAAAAAA
>NW_016813141.1:289936-291777 GCF_001698545.2 Rhinopithecus bieti
AAAATAAAATAAAATAAATTTTTAAAAATAAAATTAAATTGTGATTAGAAAACAAATGCAAGTAACAAAACAGGTTTTGGGAAAAACACAATTGTTACTTTGTAAAGTAACACAGGATTGGTGGCATAGGACCATAATGATGTGGGCATATTAGAGAATAGCCAACTGGCTGGATGCAGTGGCTCATGCTTTTAATCTCAGCAATTTGGGAGGCTGAGGTGAGATGATTGCTTGAAGCAAGAGTTCGAGACTAGCCTGGGGAACATGGTGAGACCCCATAGCTACAAAAAAATAATTTTTTAAAAAATAGCCAGGTATGGTGGCAGACACCTATGGTCCCAGCTACTTGGGAAGCTGAGGTGGGAGGATTGCTTGAGCCCAGGAAGTCAGGGCTGCAGTGAGCTGTAATCATGCCACGGCACTCCAGCATGGGCAACATACCAAGTCTCTGTCTCAGAAGAGAGAGAGAGAAAGAAAAAGAGAGAGAGACTAGCCAACTAGTTACAATTATTCGTTGGGGCAGTGCCACTGGCCAGAAAGTTTTGCACAGAGAATGGATAGTGTCTTTAATTTAGAGTGTTTACATGAAGATCAGTTAAGGGAAAGGTTAGTGCATATTAAAAAGATAGAAGCAGAGCTGTTGTGATTAAAGCTGAGGTAAGGGACCTGGGCGCCTGCCCTTTCAGTCTACTCCTCACTTTAACTTTGGTCATATATAGAAATTTGATCTCTAATAGGATGCAAGAATTTATACTAGTGACTGAATACAGGTTGCCCATGCCCTGAGGAAGATCTCTCCTCCCTAGCCCCTTCTAAACTACTCAAGATTCTTGTTGTAGGGCAAACATATGCAGTTTCTAAACTTACTCACCAAGCTGATGACAGACAAGCAAAAATAAAGGTATACAAAAAAGGAAGCAAAGAGGTGGACTGTTGCCATGCCAATAAAACAAGATTTCAGTTCCCATGACCTATCACGAGGCCAGAAGAGGCCAGAGCAGATCATGTTCAGCCTAATATGTTGGTGAGATGACAGAAAATCCTTTTCTGTAGTGCCTGTATTGTGAATGGAAATACCAAAGAAAAGGCCCCGCCTCTATGCTGCTCATTTTGCCATTGTGGAGGGAAGGGAGCATTTCTGAACATGTGGCTTCTACAAGACAGAGACTATATCTTCTTCATTTCTGAGGCCCTACTCTCCATCCTGGACCTTTTCACACAGTAGGGACTAAACTACTTATGAAATGAATGAATAAAAATTTGCCCTTAAGTCCAAGATCTTGGGCAGAATTATGCCTCATCTGGAATTTTAGACAAATCAATCACCTGATCCCAAAATATCTGGATCTTCAGTAGATCTGATTGCATATTCCAGAGCCAGAACAAATTCATTTGTAGATTAAGCCAACACTCGCCTACAGCATATAATTTCAGATGCCTAAAAAATATGAAAAAGAGGCAAGATGGCTGAATAGGAACAGCTTCAGTCTCCAACTCCCAGTGCGAGCGACACAGAAGACCGGTGATTTCTGCATTTTCAACTGAGGTACTGGGGTCATCTCACTAGCAAGTGCCGGACAATCGGTGCTGGTCAGCTAATGCAGTACGACCAGCGAGAGCTGAAGCAGGGCGAGGCATTGCCTCAGCTGGGAAGCGCAAGGGGAAGAGAATCCCTTTTCCTAGCCAGGGGAACTGAGACACACAACACCTGGAAAATTGGGTAACTCCCACCCCAATGCTGCACTTTAAGCAAACGGGCACACCAGGAGATTATACCCACACCTGGCCGGGAGGGTCCCAGGGCCACGAAGCCTCCCTCATTGCTCGCACAGCAGTCTGCG
>NW_016813142.1:0-408 GCF_001698545.2 Rhinopithecus bieti
GTGTGTGTGTGTGTGTGTGTGGGTGTGTGTGTGTGTGTGTGTGTGTGTGTGTGTGTGTGTGTGTGGATGTGGTGTGGGTGTGTGTGTGTGTGTGTGTGTGTGTGTGTGGATGTGTGTGTGTGTATGTGGGTGTGGGTGTGGGTGTGTGTGTGTGTGTGTGTGTGTGTGTGTGGATGTGTGTGTGTGTGTGGGTGTGTGTGTGTGTGTGTGTGTGTGTGTGTGTGTGTGTGTGTGTGTGTGTGGGTGTGTGTGTGTGTGTGTGTGTGTGTGTGTGTGTGTGTGTGTGGGTGTGTGTGTGGGTGTGTGTGTGTGTATGTGGGTGTGGGTGTGGGTGTGTGTGTGTGTGGGTGTGTGTGTGGATGTGTGTGTGTGTATGTGGGTGTGGGTGTGGGTGTGGGTGTGTGTGTG
>NW_016813143.1:0-1614 GCF_001698545.2 Rhinopithecus bieti
AAGGGCTTGGAATTTTCCTCCTCCCAAAGCGGAGGGGAAAACAACCTAGAGCCCAAGTCAGTCTCTCAAAATACCAGTGAAGGAGCCACTGGAGGAAGGGGCCTTCTCCGGTGAGGGGATTTCTGGAGACGATCTCAGAAGTCTCCTGAGAGTCACCTCAAGCTACTTAAAGAACAAGCAAAGATGCCAGGCTGGCATGATGCCTACAGAAAGGCTGGGGGCGGGGGTGGTTCCCAGGAGAGATAAGAGCTGAGGCTTCTTCCCTCCCTCAATGGGCTCCATCTGCTCACTCACTCATGACAGCAACTCAGCACTGGTGGGCCCCAGCAGGTGTGAAAGGAAAAGGGTTTTCCAGCCCAATATTTTCCAGTGCATAAAATAGTTCAGAACTTACATCCCAATAGAGGATAGTTAGCACTTACTGAGCAATTATTATGACATAAAGATACACATACAGGCCAGGTGCGGTAGGTCATGCCTATAATCCTAGCATTTTGGGAGGCTGGGTTGGACAGATCACTTGAGCCCGGGAGTTCAAGACCAGGCTGAGCAACATAGTGAGACCCCATCTCTACCAAAAAAAAATATATATATATATAGATAGATAGATAGATAGATAGATAGATAGATATATGCAAAAATTAGCCAGGGTTCCAGCTACTTGGGAAGCTGAAATGAGAGGGTCACTTGAGCCTTGGGGGCGGAAGTTGCAGTGAGACAAGACTGTGCCACTGCACTCCAGCCTGGGGCATGGAGGCAGACCCTGTCTCAAAAAACAAAAAAGATACACATAATATAACTTTAAGAGTTTATAATATATATTATATAATATATATATACACACACATATATTTTAAACTCAGTGAAAGTCATTATCTATTATACATATAATGTGTGTGTTCCTGTGTGTGTATGTGTGTGTCAAAGCATGGAAAGTGTCACTATTCTATGAATAGCAATAATTGTAAAATGAAATATGTAAGGGTAAAGTTATTTTTTATTTTTATTTTTATTTTTTTTTGAGATGGAGTTTCACTCTGTCACCCAGGCTGGAGTGCAGTGATGCAATCTCAGCTCAATGTAACCTGTACCTCCTGGGTTTAAGTGATTCTCCTGCCTCACCCTCCCAAGTAGCTGGAACTACAGGTCCCCACCACCATGCCCAGGTAATTTTTTTGTATTTTTAGTAGAGACGGTGTTTCACCACATTGGCCAGGCTGGTCTCAAACTCCTGACCTCAAGTGATCCACCCACCTCAGCCTCCCAAAGTGCTAGGATTACAGGCATGAGCCACTGCTCCCGGCTGGATAAAGTTATCTTCTTAGTTCTACATTATTATTTTGTATTAAAGTATTAAAATATTTTATTGTATGTGAATTTACTTAAAACTTCTTTTTCTGCTAACTAATACATGATTATTACAGAAAATCTAGGAAATACAGCAAGGCAAGAAGAAGAAAATTAAAGTCATCTGTCATTTCAACATCATGAGATGACTGCTGTTAATATCATCAATGTACATACACATTTCCAGCCCTCTCCTTATAAATATAATTACAAGTGTTCTTCCACAAAATTGGAAACAAATTATTTGTTAACTTATTTTTTATGTTA
>NW_016813144.1:0-2016 GCF_001698545.2 Rhinopithecus bieti
AGACGGAGTCTTGCTCTGTCGCCCAGGCTGGAGTGCAGTGGTGTGATCTCGGCTCACTGCAACCTCCTCCCACTGGGTTCAAGAAATTCTCCTGCCTCAGCCTCAGGAGTAGCTGAAATTACAGGCACCCGCCACTATGCCCAGCTAATTTTTTGTATTTTAGTAGAGACGGGGTTTCACCATGTTGGCCAGGCTGATCTCGAACACCTGACCTCAGATGATCTGCCTGCCTCAGCCTCCCAAAGTGCTGGGATTACAGGTGTGAGTCACTGCACTTGGCCTTAACTTAAAAGATTAAATTGTAACCTTTATTGATTTAAGCAGGTAAAAGTACAAACGTGAGTGAAGGAAAATATGTTGGATTGTGTAACTAGTAAAAATATTCACATTGCTAGTTCTTCTACGATTAAAATTATATTGCTACCATATTATGATTTTCATCCATGCACCCAAAAACTTTTAATGAGAATGGTAACTCCTATTTAACTGATGGACAAAATAAAACGTAGACAGGTAAAGGGATCCAGCCCAAGCTACAGAAATTACTGGCAGAAAAGACTTCTCAGCTTCTGATTTTGAACTCCATTTTCTAATTACTCAGCTATCCTTTCTCCAAGTAAAGTTTAGGTCAAGGGCATTCAATACCCAACTTGCTAGTTCTAAAATGGCCCTCTTAATTACCAGTGCTCATTAACTTTATGTGTCATTATTAGCGCAAGGAGGTGGGGAGGGAAGTGGGAGATATAAAGGAAACAGGAAGTAATAAATTAATTTCTAACCAAGGTCAGCTGTTCCCCAGAGCACAAAGCAATGGATGGTGGATTGCTCCAGGGGCTTATATTGGCAAGAAAGTTATTTTGACAAAGTTCTTATGAAGTGGACAGAAAATTCTGTCAACGACAGCAAACATTCACCAGATAAAAACTATGTTTTTTTTTTTTTAAAGAGAGATTTGAGTTTAAATATTTCCCTACAAGTCCTTTCTTCTATATGTCTGTTCTGCATAGAATAAGTTTAAACAAAAGCAACCTATAGGGAAATAGAACGAGATGATCTTGGTAAAAGAGAGAGAGAGACTAAAAGACAGAGACAGAGTGATCTCTAAGCATTCTTTCAGTTTGCCAGGCAGTTTGGACAAGCATTTCAGTTTCTGTCATACTCTTCAAGGAGTCATCAATATTTCTGAGAGTCACACATTACTATAGTCATCAGTTAAAAAAAAACAACCTGTTCGATATAAGCTAATAATAGTTTGGCATATGAGCTACATCGATGTTCAAGACTTATAACATTCTCTATATAGACACTACAAATTCCAGAGATTTTGTAGACGAGTTCAAAAAACACTTTAACTAAAGTTGACAAGAATCAACACAAAGAATCTTAAATAAGTGACCAAGCTTAATGTGCAACTGACACTAAGAGTCTCCTGAAGGGACAACGCAAAGGGAGACACTCTCACTGGGGCAGTCTTCTTATTAGAAGGCTTTACCTGGACCCATTAGCAAGACCAGCCCAGAACACTGGCCAGCACCCTCACAATGTCATTGCCATGAAAGGAGAAAAACTCACAGGTGGGGAGTTGGTGGTTCTGTTTTAAAACAGACGAAAGAGACATGACAACTAAACGTAATGAACAATATTTGAGAAAATTCTACGTTTATTTCTTTTAAAAAAAGAGCTATAAAGAATATTTTTAATAGGGTAAACTTGAATATGGACTATATATTAGATGATATTATTGCAATATAGTTTATTACTTGTGTGTGATAGTGGCATTTTAGTTATATAGGAGAATGTCTTTGTTCTTAGGGGATAGGTGCTAACATTTTTAGGGGTGAAATGTCATGATATCTGCAACTTACGTTAAAAATGGTCAGGAAGCCCACTTGATCATGGTGGATAAGCTTTTTGATGTGCTGCTGAATCCGGTTTGCCAGTATTTTATTGAGGATTTTTGCATCGATGTTCATCAGGGATATTGGTCTAAAATTCTCTTTTTTTGTTGTGTCTCTG
>NW_016813144.1:5698-70594 GCF_001698545.2 Rhinopithecus bieti
AAAAAAAAAAAAAACCAAAACAAATTAACACAGATTTAATAATTATTCCAGAGGATTTGGCCCATCTTTAATGTTCTAATTCACTGCATTTTTATTTATTTATTTCAATCATGGTGAGATATACACAGAGCCACCCTCATATAGAGAGAGATGATGATGATGATGATGATGATGATGATGATGATGATAGCAATTTCATTGAGAACTATATCGCAGGCACATTCCTAAGCAGTTTATGTGAAGCAATGAAAGTAATTATCACAACAATCTGTGCAGTAGCCTATGAAGCCCTTCATAGCCCTATGAAGCCTATGAAGCCCTCCATGATCTGGCTCCAGGCTGACTTCATTTCCTAGCATTTTTCCCATTGGTTGGTCATTCTTCTTCAACCATGCCAGTCTCCTTGGATCCCCTGAACATATCAAGAATGTTCCATTCTCAGGGTCTTAACACTGCCTGCCCCCTCTGCCTGGTGTGCTCTTTCCCAAGATATCTGCAAGGCTTAATCTTCTCTTCCTTCAAACCTCGCCTCAGATGTCACCATATCAGAGAAAGCTTCTTTTACCACCACAAAAATAGCACATCCCTTTTAAATTTGTGTTTTAAAATATAAAATTGTGTTATAAAACTGTGTTATAATCATGTTGTAAATAGCACTATGTACCCCATCTATAGTGGAGATGGTTATATACCACCTCCATCCCCTTCAGAACTGAAGGGCTTGTTCTTCTAGGTGCTAGTAGTAATGTCAGTTGACAACTCTAAATTCTCAGCCTTCTCTAAAACTTGCCCTCTGCTGAAGAGAGCCATTTTTCTAAGGGCAGCCCATGTCCAGTGGCTGATCAAAGCAGCGATATAAAGACCCAAACCCTTTGTCCCAACTTGGGCCAATTCAGAAAAGCCATCCCAGCTTCAGAACTCCCCGTGGAGTCAACTGCAGCCTTTCCCCTCCTCCTGCCTTTCTGTTCCCACCAGGTATGATCCTGTGTCTCCATCACAGAACCTGTTTCCCAGGGAACCCAACCTGCAGGACAACCCATCATTCTCTTTCTTTCCTACTCTGCCTATTGTTTTTCAAATAACTTAGCACATCTGGATATATTACATATTTATTTGCTTATTGTCTCTCTAACCCTCTGTAGGTGAACTCCATGGAGTCAAGGACTTGTTTTGTTTTGTTTTTTTGTATCCCTAGTGGACCTAGAGGACCTAGAGTAGCACCTGGCATGGAGGTGGAGCTTAGGGAATACTTGTTGAATCAGTAGGTGGGCAAATGAATTAACAAACACCACTAGGAAGTTATTGGTGTTGGCATTTTACATCTGAGAAAAACAAGACTCAGAAAGATTAAGTAACTCGCCCAAGGTCACATAGCTAATGATCAGTGAGGGGGATAGAAATACTTATAAGGAATGTTTCAATAGAATGCAGACAGGAAGACCTGCACATAATGTGCTAGTGGAACTTGAAGCAAACCAGATAAAGGGACACACTGGTGGGAGACAGAGGTAAGAGAGAAATGAGACAAATCATGGTTTCTGCATCAAAACTTGGGAAGTACCAGCGTGTGAAGATTACTTTTTAAAAAGTCAAGAAAGCAAAAAGAAGCATTTCACCACCTTGGTGAATGGCTAAATACTCTGGACTCTAAGAAAGATCAATCATTTCCTAATCTATCCCTTTATTTAGATCCAAAGCCATCTGAAATTAAGTATTTCCACGGAATTCTTATTTTTTCCTAAACCATCAGCTACTGGGAGCCTCATTTAAACTAAGATTTGGATCATAATGCATAATCAGATGTGTTATGTCACTACCGGTATTCCTGGCTGTTCCAAAGTGGTGAGGGCATGGTGGGAATAAAAAAGGAGAACCTTCCCCTGTCGCAGCTCCTGAGAATTTCAGTGATACCAACAGCTGATGGGTGACAAAGTTATGGAAAATGGTTCCTTAGAGAAGCCTCCACATTTCAAGTATAAAACTCCATCTTTAGACAACTAAATAGCTGCTTAGAAAAGTTACCATTTGTCTCTTTTTTCTCTTGTAAGAACAAGAAAAAATTTAAACTATCTGTGTCTCTGCCACAGAGAGAAGCAGTAGAAGTATTTATACTAGTTTTTGGAACCAAAACAAGGAGCATTTAGGATCTGGGTGAATACAGTGTGAGGGGTGGGGCAGGGAGATATTGAAAGAAAGTCAAGTGTCCTACAACCGAGGAGTCTTGACTTTCTTTTTCCCTACAACAAGTAGCAGTCTCTTTGATCTTGTGGGGGATATTTCAAAGATCACAAGGAAAAAATCTACAGTCAAGGTATGTGGGACCATAGAAGGAAATCAAAGACTAGCACATGACTTTCAGTGACTTGCAAAAGAAAAAATAAAGGAAGCAAAGAGACAAAATAAGCTACATACACCACAGAGTTAGAAAAAATAATGCTTTCACAAGCCTATCAAAGGCAATAAAATCCTCAAAGGGAAGTATATCACTAAATAAGGAAGGCAAAGATGAGATGAAAACTCAAACTATTAAAATGCTTAACAGACCACACTGCAAACTGAAACCTTGCATGCTCATTAGAAATTACTAATACACAGTATATTCTCCCCTAATTATTGAGATATCTAGGTGGACCATCAGCAAATTGAATTCAATGTGATTAAACTTTGCTCATTCATCATCTCCCCTCACCAGAGGCTAGTGTGGAGCTGAACTGGCTTCTGAGGATGACTTCAGATTGAGAGTATTGGGTATCTGAGCCTGGAAGTCAACAGCCAAAGGGCATTCAGCTTTGCTTCGGATCCTTCCAGAGGTTACCTCCTCTCAACCCACCTCCCACCTCCAACCTCTCCCCACCCTGCCTCCCCCGCACAACATCCCCGGACAGGATTACCCTGGGCTTCTCCCTTATCCTTCCCTTTCACAACTATTTACTGAGTGCTTGCTATAATAAGTGTCTGGCACTGTGCTAGACCTTGAACCTACAGAAGTGTACAAAAGTGCTTGCTGAGTGCTTGCTATAATATTTACTGAGTGCTTGCTATAATAAGTGTCTGGCACTGTGCTAGACCTTGAACCCACAGAAGTGTACAAAAGACACACAGTCCCTGTCTCATGTGGAATCACGTGGTAATAGAGACACTAATCAGATGATCAGACAAAGATTTAATTATACATTGTGGCAGGCGCTGAAGAAGCACTGTGAGAATATATGATGTGGGGTTCAGTCTAGCCTGGTGGGTCAGTGCTTTCCTGAGAAATTAATGTCGGAGCTCAGAACTGAAAGACAAGCAGTAGCAGCCAGATTTGGGGAGTGGGGCTGGGGAAGAGTATTCCAGGCAGAGGAAAGAGCCTGTGCAAAGGCCCTGAGGTGAGAGGGAATGTGGTGCTCTTGAGGACTGCAAGAAGGCCAGAGTGCAGATAACAAGAAGGAAGGGACAGCCCAGGGCTGGAGAGTGAATTGAGGCCCAACAAAGCAGGGTTTTATGGACCATCGTAAGGACTTGTGTGTACTCCAATAACAACCAAGATGGGTGTTAAAGGGGCAGGGAGTATTTGACATACCAGATATTTTTAATTTGATGTAAGTGGAGCCAAGACCAACTATAATACATAATTTTCATGATTCAAAGCAAAATAAAGATACAGGGCCCTTTGTTTAAAAATTATTTAAAATGTCAAGGCTATAACAGCAGAGTATTATCACCAAACAGGTCCCTTCTAAGCCAGTCCTGGGAGGAGCATCCCTGAGTCCCTGGGATGTCTTGGTCTTGGGTTAGTAGGGATGGCTCCAGGACTGGTCTCAGCCTTGGCATAGTCAGGCCCCCTCTGAGCTCAACAAGAAAGCAACGTGGGCCCCTTGCTCTGCATTTTAAGATGCCATACAAGGTTTCTAGTCTTCAAATTCTTTAAACTGACTAACATAAAGAAGAGTTAGTTGAGGTAAACAGAAGAACTATCAAGCAGAGTGAGAGTGATCTGGCTTCCTGCGAGGCTTCCCACACTAACACAATCCACAAATCTCTCACCAGAGACTCTGGAGTCAAAGGCCCAGAGTAGGGTGAGGCAAGGGAAGCTCCTAGGTGCAAAATTTAAGGAAGCACTTACTCTCAAGGAAGTACAAGTGTAGGTTTGGGACCTGAGATGGAGTGCCTCCTTAAATTTATCCCTCCCACCCCACATCTGGCTTGCCTCTCATCCTAGTTCATCCCTGGTCTGAGCAAAGCACCAGAGAGATGAATCTGGAGTTTTGGAAGCCCAGCAGGCAGCAAGTCAGCTCTATGCCAAGGGTAGAAAAATGTCTGAAGGTTGAGAAAGCAGGCCATCTTTGGGGTGGAAATACCTTCTGAAATTCAGTGACACGGGGCAGGCCCTTTGGAGCTATCTACTTGCCAACTCTGGACAAGCAGGCTTCAGCCAAGTAAAGATCTGGGTGACCCAATGGGCATCTTTGCTGTGTTATACTTTGTATATTATGGTGACCTATATAGGGTCTGGTCAGTTGGAAACTCAGTTTAGCTGACTTACTTGTCTAGGAATTCAGACAGTACATTGCTGATAGGAAAACAGATCTACCCATGTTAGCTCAGCCTTGTCTTATCAATGCTGTTATTTATTTCAACCAAATCTCAACACACAGGCTCTGACTCTTTCATGTGAAGAGAAATAAGATGGTGATTTGGTTGATCTTACCTTTCCTGCCATCTCAACACTTGTATTCTCCTACCCTCCTCTCCTTGTCCCTTTATGAAGAAGAGAACTTCTTCATGTCCCACTGTCCATTACAAAACATTAAAGATGATTTCATTTGTGGTCAAGTAAAAGCTCTTTGCAAATCCCATCAGAAGCCTGGCCAGGAAAGCAGATAGTTTTCCAAAGTGCAGACTATCTCCATAAAGTAGTTTGACCCCAGAACCCTGTCTGATTTTTTTCTGTCTTCTGTCTATTGCTTTGTCTGGACTTTTGCTCCCCTTTGCATTGAAAAGTGCAATTATTCCACAGCAACCAATTTTCCTGTTAGAAGATGGGAAGGCCGTTATTAATTTGTCCTCACGTTAATATACTTCATTTCCTTTCATCTTTATTACCCATCTATATATTCCTCAGAGGTCTTGTTTACATAAAACAGGACTCCTGGATGCAGAAAGTACTTAATGAGTCTCAGCATAACCACTACAGAGCAAACATGGTCCATTCACCCTTTATAATTATGAATCATTTCACAGTATTAAAAAACATTTTCAGCAAATGGTGCCAGGCAGTTTCTTTCTAGATTTTTTTTATTACCATGAAGATCAGCCATAAACTAAATTATGAGCTTGGTCTATGAAATTCTGGCTTTAAGCTCTAACAGTAAGGGCTTATATCTTAAACTGTACTCAGATTATAGGCTTGAACAATTTGGTTCTTCTTACCTTCACAAGTTCCCCTTCCTTCCTTCCTTCCTTCCTTCCTTCCTTCCTTCCTTCTTCCCTCCCTTCCTTCCTTCTTTCCTTTCTTTTTTCCTTTCCTCCCTCCCTCCTCCCTCCTTCCTTCCTTCACTCTTCTTACCCTTACAAGTTCCCCTTCCTTCCTTCCTTCCTTCCTCCCTCCCTCCCTCTCTCCTCCTTCCCTCCCTCTCTCCTCCTTCCCTCCCTCTCTCCTCCTTCCCTCCCTCTCTCCCTTCCTTCCTTCCCTCCCTCTTCTTACCCTCACAAGTTCCCCTTCCTTCCTTCCTCCCTCCCTTCCTTCCTTCCTTTCTTCCTTCCCTTCTTCCTTCCTCCCTCCTTTCCTTCCTTCCTTCCTTCCTTCCTTCCTTCCTTCCTTCCTTCCTTCCTTCCCTCTTTCCCTCCCTTCCTTCCTTCCCTCCTTCCTTCCTTCTTCTTACCTTCAGAAGTTTGCCTGCCTTCCTTCCTTCCTTCCTTCCTTCTTCTTCCTTCCTTCCTTCCCTCTTCTTACCCTCACAAGTTCTCCTTCCTCCTTTCTTCCTGTTTCAAGCATTTGCACACAATTGGAGAATTATGCACAGAGAATTAAGACTTCAGGGGCATCATCTCCCTGAATCCTACTCACATTCTGTTTACTCACTTATGGATCTCTGCTTTAGCAAGACTGATCTGAGAGCCTGAGTTGTTGACCAGTGGGTTTCCTTCCAACTGAAACTGTACTATAAACAAAGAACTTGGAGCAATCAGTTCAGTTTCAACAACTAGTTATTAAGCAACCAATATGCAGCTGGTATTGTTTTAAGCACTGACAAAAAACAAATAAGAGAGCAATTAATTCTCTCTTGGTAGGATGAGACAGCCTATGAGGTTCACAGAATATTTTAGTGGGCTTTGAAAGATGAGTAGAAGTTTGCTAGATAGATAAGGAGAAAGGACATGCCACACAGAAGGTCCAGGATAATAAAAATCTGGAAATACAAAAGTACACCAGGTTACTCTTTCATATAAACATTTTTTGAGTGTCTTGTACATGCAAGTAGGTGTTAGGGTGGAATAGAAAAAATGTGGCCCCTGCCCACTGGGGGCTTACAAGCTACCTAGGAATAGAGAGCTCCATAACTAACAACAACTCAAGGCAATGTGAGACAAGGGGTAAGAGGAAGCCTATAAAGCAAGCATACAGGAGGGAGCAGTGAATGCCAGAAGGAACAGCTTCAGGAAAGGTTGGCTGGGGGGAAATATATGTCTAGGGGGAAAACAATGGTATAAAACAAGGCAAGAGCGTGCCAGGCCAAAGGAATGTCCTGAGCAAAATAAACAGGATGTAAGAGATCCGTTTGTGTTTAGAAAAAGGTGGAGCACAGAAGTTTGGCTTTGAGGTGAGGATGATGGTGCAAAGATGGGCTGGGATGAGTTGACAGAAGGCCTTGAGTGCCACAACAAGAAGCCTAGGCTTTATCCAGGAGAAAATGGAGATTAATAAAAGACTACTTAACAGTGACATTTTTTCAAGCACATAGTCAAGGCAAATATATTTCATCCTTAGAAAGTACTTATTTTGATTTATTAATAGCCATTATTGCCAGTGAAACTGGATACTTCCCTTGACCCCTTTGCAGGACTTATAAAGGATTGGCTTGTTTACTCAGCCCATAGCTCTCAACCCCTCACGGGAGGGGAAGCATGCAGGTGAACAGGGGCAGGGGCCAGGATGAGTACTTCTGGGCACTGGCAGGAGTAGAACTCCATGTGGCCCCACAGCAGCATCTAAGGGGGTACCTGCAACCCCCAAAGCCACAGAGGGTGTGTGTTACAGTGTGTTCTTTTAGCTTGGCCATCCACTGATGGCTTAAGTGTTTAACAGCTCAGTGGAGGGTCAGGGTGACAGCCTTTTGCACCCACCTTCTTGGTACTCGAGTTCTTGTCCGGTGTTCAGGAAGAATCAGGCTGCATGAACAAATTGAAAGGCAGTGAATGTGGAGGGTTTTACTGAGCGGTGGAAGTGGCTCTCAGCAGGATGGGGAGCTGGGAAGGGGATGAAGCAGGAAGGTGGTCTTACCCCGGAGTTCAGCCATCCTCGGTTGAACTCTTCTCCTAAGTCCCACTGTCAAGCTATCCTTCTGAAGTCAAGCTGTTTCTCTCTGATGTTTGGCTGCTACTTCTCTTCTCTCCTTTGCTGCTGCTCCACTCTGCCTCTCAGCCACTCTGCTGTGCCTCTGCCAGTGAAGCCTGGGGTTTTTGTGGGTATAGAATCAGGGGTGGGGTGGGCCAGGGTGATTTTGTAAAAGGCAACATTCGGGTGGGAAAACAGGAATGCATGTTCTCACTTTGGGCCATGGTCCCAGGCTTGAGGGTGTGGCCCTTGCCAGGGACTGTCCTCTTCTACCCAGTATTTCCCTACCTTCTGTCCATATCACCAGGAATATTGTCTTGAGGAGGATTTAGGGTTCAGTGAGGAAGAAATGAATTCATTTATCCACATGGTTATGTGTCATCACTAGCCTGAAGGGCACGCCTTCTATGTGAGTAGTAGACAGCATCTGGGACAACAATGGTTTAATTGGCCTTGTGCATATTTCCCTTTTATTCATCTCAATAAGATCTCAGGACTAGTGGAGCAACACTCATAAGAGAAAGCAATTCTACCCTCATCAACTCAACATCAGAACTGAGCTGTTAATACTGGCCAAATCTTTTGAAGTTCAAAAGTACCATAAACATGCTACAAATTGTTATTAGTAACCAATGAGAGACATCCTTCTAGCCTCCAACATAAAAGGCCAACTAGAAAGTCTGAAGATCCCAGGTTGGGAATCGTGGCTCATGCCTGTAATCCCACACTTTGGGAGGCCAAGGCGGGAGGATCACTTGAGGTCAGGAGTTCGAGACCAACCTGGCTAACATGGTGAAATCTCATCTCTGCTAAAAATACAAAAATTAGCCAGGCATGGTGGCGCATGCCTGTAAGTCTGAGCTACTTGGGAGGCTGAGGCAGGAGAATGGCTTGAACCCAGGAAGTTGCAGTAAGCCGAGATCGCACCATTGCACTCCAGCCTAGATGACAGAGCAAGACTCTGTCTCAAAATAAAAAAAAAAAGTTTGAAGATCCCATAAGTGGTACTCCCTCCTTCTCAGTTACTACAATGTCTCAGGACATTGCTTCAGTTCATGTCACAGGCAGCTCTGCTTTTCCTGAATATCAGAGGACATTGGGAATATGCAGGGACACCTGGCTCTAGAAATCACTGGCATTACTTGCCAAAACAACAAAGAGAAAAACAGATGAATTGTTAGAAACCTTAGAAGACAACAATGGAACACAGCAATAGAGTCTTTGAGATGGGGAAATTGGAACAATTGTATTCTAGGTCTAGACAAAGCATCTGTAATCAGGGATCTGCAGGATACCCTCCTCCCCAAAGGGTGCCGTGGATGAAATTTCAGGAGGTGGTCACTGAGGATGGATGGAAAGTAATTTTCATCTTTATTTTCAATTACTTGTAATTGAAATTTAGCATTTCCTTTAATTATGAATGTAATAAACCACAATAATATTAGCAGTACTAGTGATTTTTTTCACCCATAGAAATCAGAGTCACTTTCATGTCACATTACAGTAGTTTTGGATATCTTGGAATATTGTTTATAGTCATCACTACTTTGAAGTATGGTAGTTAGACTCAGTGCTAGATCTTCTTAAGTGTTAATAAAGAAATGTATATATTAGTTTAGCACAAATGTAGGATTGTTAAAACATATAGACTATTTTTTAAAGTACTGTTAGATTCACACCAAAATGAAGTGGAAGATACAGAGTTCCCATGTCCCTTTTCCCCATATGCATGCGGAGCCTCCTCCACTATGGATATCCTGCACCAGAATGGTACCATTTGTTAAATTGATGAACCAATGTTGACAAACCATTGTCACCCAAAGTCCATAGTGTACACTAGGGTTCACTTTTGGTGATGTACATTTTATGCGTTTTGGCATGTATAATGTCACCTATCCACCACTGAAACCACCATTGCAAAATCACAACTGAGAAAATTACTACAGTGAAAGAGACCTGACCTAACTCACTCCATCTTGCTTCTAACCTCCATGCTGTCCCTGTTCATTCCTGGGCATAGGCCAAACTAACTTTTGGGAGGAACTTAGTTTACAGTTTAATTTTGAAACAAAGATGATAACAGCCCTTTTTCAAAACAAGCCTCCTTCCTGTCTGCGGACTTGACTGCCCTCATAAGACTAACAAATTAGCCACAGGATTAGAAATTACGGTGAAGGAGTCAGGCAGCTGGAGGCTACAAGATTCCAACCCTCCCCAGATCTCTCCTGGGGATAACATCACTATTGTAAAACCCAAGATCAGCTCTTGAGATATTGTGCAGACCCTGGACTTGATGGATCAGCTGGCACCACCCAGATCAATGAACTGGCTCATCTGGTCTTGTGGTCCCCATCCAGGAACTAACTCAGTGTGAGAGGATGGCCTCACCTCCCCATGATTTCATCTCTGACCTAACCAATCAGCACTCCTGACTCACTGGCCCCCCACCCACCAAATTATCCTTAAAAACTCTGATCCCTAAATGCTCTGGGAGCCTGATGTGAGTAATAATAAAACTCCTGTCTCCCACACAGCCAGCTCTGCGCAAATTACTCTTTATTGCAATTCCGGTCTTGATAAATCAGCTGTCTACGCAGTGGGCAAGGTGAACCCATTGGGTGGTTACACCATTATAGTATCATACAGAATAGTTTCACTGCCCTAAAAATCTCCAGTGCTCTACCTATTCATCACTTCTTCCCCCCAAACAATGTGGCTTAAAAAAATTGTTTGATTACTACTTTACTGTAACAAAAATCCTATATCTCGTTTGTGTTTAAAAATTTTGAAAAGGAGTCCATTGGCTTCACTGGACTCCAAAAGAGTCCAAGGCAGAAATAAGTTTAAAGACACTGTGTTCCTTCCCCCAGCTCCCACATCCTCAGGGGTGGGGTCTCCTCTCTCTTTCCCTTCCAGCATACTACCTTTTTTCCTTCATCTTCTTGGTACATCTCCCATCTCTCCCTTTTTTATGTAAAGCTATTTAACTTTTCCCAGTTTCTCTTTCTAAACTTGCATACTTAATACTCTATACTGAGATTGAGGAATTTGTGATTTGCAAACAAAAGATTATCTAGTTACCAAGATCCACCCTTCTTGAAGACAGTGGGGATTATACACAGTAATTTTTTCCCTGTGACGTGTTCAAATTAAGAACCACAGATTAGGTGGGGTATGGTGACTCAAGCCTGTAATCCTAGCTCTTTGGCAGGCCGAGGCTGGTGGATCACCTGAAGTCAGGAGTTTGAAACCAGCCTGGCCAACATGGTGAAACATCATCTCTACTAAAAATGCAGAATTAGCCGGGCATGGTGGCGGGTGCCTGTAATCCCAGCTACTCAGGAGGCTGAGGCAGGAGAATCACTTGAACCCAGGAGGCAGAGGCTGTAGTGGGCCTAGATCGTGCCACTGCACTCCAGCCTGGGCAACAAGAGCGAAACTCTGTTTCAAAAAAAAAAAAAAAAAAAGAACCAGAGATTACATGTCCAAAACAGAAGCCAGACCACTTTGCATTTCACCAATTACATAAGGGATAATGTGGGAAAACTACAGCTAAATGGCACCATATTCCTTCCTAACTTTCTCCAGGGGTACTTTTGTACCTTTTCTAGAGAGGCCAGTGGCTTGCCCATCCTTGAGTTCAGTTCTCCCTCCATCTGGAGTGCCCTTTCCCCACCCCACGGATGGTCTTGTCCATCTGCCTCTTCACTAACACTCTTCTAGAAGGTTTTTGTTTCCTAGCCCTTCAGGCATGGTCTCCTGTCTACGGACCTAGCACTTATTATATCATAATTGTTTGCTTAGTAATACTGGCTAAGATTTATTAAGTATCCGCCATGTGCCAGGCACTTTTTCCTGCCATCTCAACAGTGGTTTATTAAACTCTTAACATATGCTGCATCTTACTAGGACTTCGTAAATTTTATCCAATATTCACAACAATTCTAATGATATTAGACTCTTCCCCAGGTCGCAGATAAGGAATCTGAGATCCAAGGAGGTTATATAACATTTCCAAGGTCACACAAACCTGGTCAGCTTGACTTTAAACCTTGTGTCAAAATCTAAAATTGGAACATTAACATGATGTTTTACAACATTAAGGAATTATTGTTAACTGTTCTTGTGATAATGGTATTACAGGTATTTTTAAAGTCCTTATCTTTTAGAGGTACACTCAGAAACATTAATGATGAAAAAAATAAAACTCAAGTCAATCAATCAGATCAGACTCTAAGTATTCCAACCATACAAATCCCCAGGATCACAGTGGTCTAGAAAGGGCCAAACCCAGAGGTCAGAGCAGGGTCTTTCCTAATAAGCTTTTGTTATCCAAGAGGAGTCCCTTTACCCCTTCCTTCCATAAATGAAGGAGTTGGGCATGTGGCTTTCCATGCACTGTTGAGTTGGTGATTCTCAAGCAGGATAATGGTTACTTACCTCTGTCTTGTGAACAGTTCCATCATCCACGATGGTTCTTTAATAGAGTATAGATTGTAGCCAGGTACGATCCAATTTGCCTGAGTTTAGACATAATTTTAATCAAGAAAATATTCCCTTATATGATGCCAGAAGCCTTGGTATTTAAACTTCTTGTGTTTGTTTGCACATGCAGTAGAATCTTTTCTTCAAATTAAATATTACACAGATGCCTAATTTATAAAACCTTTGAAGACAGTTGCCCGGTTTGAATGAGAGATGAGAATCCCCCAAAATATCACTCTTTAAAAACTCACTTGTCTAATACCACCCAGCAAATGTTTTAATGATTTATAGTTTTCTATTAACTCATTTAATTCTCATATCATCCAAATGAGATGGACCTCATTTGAAAATAAGGAAACGGAGGCATAGAGAGGTTAAGAAACTTGCCCAGTGTCATACATAGGAAATGTGTGAGCTGAGATTCACGTCTGAGCAGGCTTGCTCTAGAACCTGTCCTCTTAGCAGTTACACTATTCTCTGCTCAATGTGATTACACATTGATCTCCATTAAACTGCAAGCCCCTGGGGAAAGGATGGGAGTGTGTGACTTTGTATTCCCAGTGCCCAGCTTAGTGTACAGTTCAGAATAGATGTACAGTGAATATTTGTAGAATAAATGAAATTTATTGGACACTTTTCTGGGAGGCTAAATCAAAGCTCATTAAACTTTATGGGCATGAATCGATCATGAAGATTAACGGAAGCCCTTTATTTTAAAGATGAGGACAACTGAAGCCCTGCAAAGGTAAGTGATTTGCCCAAAACAGTAAGTTATCAGCAGGACTAGAACTAGAACCTAGGTCTCCTGATTAGTAGATACTAAATAATCAATATTATAAATAAATTAGTTTAATAAATGCTTAGATCTCTTCTATCTTGAAGCTGCTCTTTTTCTGGTCATGGGATGTTGATGATTAGGGCAGTGGGAAAATTGTCCTGGTCACAGGAGAGCTGGAGCAGACTCAAGAGGTACACTTCAAGGGAGGTCCCTTTGTATCCAAAATACCCTTAAGGGGCACCAGTTGGCAAGCCACAAAGTGTCTACTAGCCAACATTATTACTACCAAATTGCCTGGTTCTCCCAAGCCTTTTTCTCCCTCAAGCTTGAGCCAAGAGACCACAAAGTATAGCCTCAGCCCTATTCCAGGCCCCACAACAATCAGAACATATTACAATTAAGGAGTCCCAATTCAGTATTCAGGTGACTGGAGTATTAAATCAATGTATGTCTAGTCCTTTGCTAACCTCGTTCTAGGAACTGGGCTTCTTTCTTGTTTTTGAGAATAAGCTCTCACGTATAACCCAATTCTGGACCGTACCTTTTTCTTTATTGGGCCTAAGATACAATCTTAGTAGTTGGCTTACTACAAAATGCAGGAATAGAAAACATCTCAGCAGATGTCAACAATTGATTACAGCATTCTTTCCTGCAGACTCTAGAAGTGACTTCAGGATCTTTCTCTAGGAAGCCACTACACTCAAGAGGAAACCGATTTGCCACAGCTGTATTCCCTTAGAGTCTGGCACTTGCATCATTCTGATTTTCTTCTTCTGAAGAACTAGAGTTCTACCATGGGCCTTGCTGCCTGCCAAGTGACCTTTCTGATGTCGAGCACAGCCTGCACACCTGGGATCGCTGGAGAAGACAGAATGCCCTCCCTGTCTCCCTGCCTCCCTGCCTCCCTGAAGGAGTGATTTAGTAGAGGTCATTGGATTAAAGCCATAAGAAAACATACATCTCACTTAGACTTCAAGAACACAGTATAAGAAGAATAAAAAGAAGAGGTGTTAACTTCTTAAAGCCAGGAAAGGAATTTGAGGAAGACTGTAAGCAGCAATTGAGGACCAGCACAGAGAAAGGAAACTGGAAAGCGAAGGAGACCAGATGGTGGTGGAACAGATCAAGGCAGTGGATGGGTGAGGGATGAGGAAATAATTATACAATCCATCACACTTCTCTTATTGTTACCAGAAGCACAGAGTGAAACTTATGATATAAAAATAGTAACTATATTGGCTCTCATCACTAGACTATTTGCTCTCCCCTCCCTTTAGAGGGTTTAGGGTTTTTGTTTTGTTTAGTTTGAACAATATGAGGTGTAGCTAAATATATACATATTGCATATGTCTTGACTTTTACATTTTCCATTTATAATAATAATGGATCTGTCCTAGCCTTGCTAAAAGCCCATGTGACCTCAGACCTCTATATGGAAGGAACAATTTTTTAAAGTAGCACGAAATAAAAAGCGAGAAATCTTCTGTTGATCTTCTCTAGGTATAGCTCAAGAAGTCTTCACTGGGAATCGAATTTGTGTTGAGCTCTGAATTAAATGCTGTGAAAAACATAAAACCAAAATGGTGACCATGCTGCTTAGGAGCTTAGCACCTTGGAGAGGCTGACTATACAAAAACATAATAGTTCATGTAAAAAGCTGACTCATGTGGGTTATATTTTGTGAGTACTAAACCTCTGTTGTTGTAAGTCATTGAGATTTTGCAGGTCTCCATCACCCTAACCCAGTGATTCTCACACTGTGAGGCCCAGATCAGCCTTATCAGCATCACCTAAATATTATTAGAAACGAAAATCTTCAGGTCCCACCTCAGACATACTGAACCAGAAACTCTGGGGTGGGGCCCAGGAATCCGTGTAGTATGTCAGGTGATTCTGATATGCTGAAGTTTAGAAAATTCCAACCACAATATTCTTTACAATGCTCCACATTTCCCTCTCTTCCACCTCATATAACACAGGACCAGATCATGCAACTCTACATAATCCAAAATGCAATGGCAGATAGATGAAGAACAGAATTCAAACAGAAGCCACCTTACTGAAGGTCCAAGCTAACAGTTCCCTTTGTAAAAGTTAGACTCAAATATTTATGCAAGAGGTTGTTTAAAATGATAGGAGCTCAAGGAAAGATGGCCTGAAAGACACAAATTCAAAGAAAAGACCACAATTATTGATCATCTTCCATGTGTTATTTGATCCACCACTTCCTTACCTATTTCCCTACCCCAAACCTACAAAGAAGGCAAAATTATCATTTCCAATTTACAGAGGAAGACACAGAACTGAAAGCATTCAAGGAACTTTCCCAAGACTCTACAGTTTGTATATGGTAGAGTGGATTTGAAAGCAAATCTGTCTGACCTGACCACAGAGCCTGTGCCCACCACAATCACCTCCATTAAAGAAATGAGCTATTTTGTGAGAGTGCCTCAGAGCTCGGAGGCCTGAGTAATGAGTCAGCCCCATGATCATATTACCAACTCTACCCCTAATTTGTTGGGCGTCACTTCACTATTGTGCCTTTAGGGTTTTTTTTTTTTTTTTTTTTTTGCTTGAGAAATGAGAGATTCTACTACTTACCACCCACTTACTTAGCTGGAATGAATTGAGGTATGTAAAACTTGAGAGAACTAAGGATGAAAAGTGTTATAAATAGTATTATTACAAGTAGCAATAAATCAGGTAAAGAATGTGATGTGCAAGTTGGAACATAAACTGGAATTAATCTCATAAATATAAAATAACCCAAAGCATGTGGTTCTTTGAATTCTGACAGTAAAATGTTTTACCTAAATTTTAAGTTACAGAGGCACCCAAGGAGCCACCTCAGAAAGGCACCCTCTGAGAACACTGGGGTAGGAAAATAACAAGGAATTTTTTTTTTTTTTTTTTTTTTTTTTTAGATGGAGTTTTGCTCTGTTGCCCAGACTGGAGTGCAATGGCACAATCTTGGCTCACTCCAACTTCCGCCTTCCAGGTTCAAGTGATTCTCCTGCCTCAGCCTCCCAAGTAGCTGGGATTACAGGCATGCACTACCATGCCCGGCTAATTTTTGTATTTTAGTAGAGATGGGGTTTCACCATGTTGGTCAGGCTGGTCTTGAACTCCTGACCTCAGGTGATCCACCCACCTCTGCCTCCCAAAGTGCTGGGATTACAGGCATGAGTCACCACTCCTGGCTAAGGAACATTTTTTGAAAAGGTAGCTAATGTGGTGTATATGTTTAATGTTTTTAGGAAATATTATAGTAATAAAACTTGACCGGTTATTAGGTGCCTGAGATGGTGTCTAAGCCCTTTACATTATTTAACTCATTTATTTTCACAACAATTCTATGAAGTAAATCATATTATCCCTTATTTTGAAGATGGGAACATTGAGAAACTGAGTTCACATAACTGTCAAGTGGCAAGCTAGAATAAGACCCTAGGTAGTCTGGCTCTATAGTATACAGTCTTTTTTCTTTTCTTTTTTGAGACAGAGTCTTACTGTGTCTCCCAGGCTGGAGTGCAGTGGTGTGATCTCGGCTCACTGCAAGCTCCGTCTCCCGGGTTCATGCCATTCTCCTGCCTCAGCCTCCCAAGTAGCTGGGACTACAGGCGCCTGCTACCATGCCTGGCTAGTTTTTTTTTTTTTTTGTATTTTAGTAGAGACGGGGTTTCACCATGTTAGCCAGGATGGTCTCGAACTCCTGACCTTGTGATCTGCCCGCCTCGGCCTCCCAAAGTGCTGGGATTACAGGCGTGAGCCACTGCACCCGGCCTAGAGTATACAGTCTTAAGTCTAATGTTAGGTACTAGGACGCACCTTTTTTTTTTTTTTGAGACAGAGTCTCTGTTGCTCAGACTGGAGGGCAGTGGTGCGGTATCGGCTCACTGCTGCCTCCACCTGCTGGGTTCAAGTGATTCTCCTGCCTCAGCCTCCTGAGTAGCTGGTACTACAGGTGTGCACCACCACACCTTGCTAGTTTTTGTATTTTTAGTAGAGATGGGGTTTCACCATGTTGGCCAGGCTGGTCTCAAACTCCTGACCTCGAGTGGTCTGCCCACCTTGGCATCCCAAAGTGCCAGGATAACAGGCAGGATGTATGTATTGATAAGTAATTTTTAAAATCTCTTCCTCTTTTTCCATTAACTTGCTCTGTTTATCCCTCTTCTGTTTTTTACCATTATCCCTGGCTCACACTCCTTACACAGAATTCCAGTACTAGTAGGTCAGTGAGTGTTACAATAAGTTATTAATACAACAAAACAAAACACTACTGCAATGATACATGAACTTTTCAATCTTCTCAAATAAAACCATCTAGACAAGAATGTTAATTAAACAGATTTGTGTCAAATAACCCCCAAACAAGAAGCAAGTATTTTGCCTTGGACATAGCATATCAAAAGGAACAGAGTATATTTATATCAATTCTTTGTTCTCAGTGATAACTGCTGCTCTTAACAACCTCACACACTTCCTTCCTCTAGCAAGTCTCACTCAATTCCTCTTATCTAAAAACTCTGCCCCAAATTGATGCCTTCTAGATAACTTTTTCAATGTAATTCAATTTCAAAGTATTTTAAAGTTGGTCAGATTCTCAGAAATCAACTACCTTGATCCCATGAGGCCCTGAGAAGTGAGATTTGCTCAGCCTGAAGCAACAGGTCAATGCCTATTGCAGCAGGCCAGGCTGTGCCTGCCAGACCTGCCCTGAGATTGCCTGAAACATTCCTGAATGAACAGGACATCTAAGCACAGTCTCATCTCTCCAACAGATTCCAGCGCCAGGCCCAGTTTCACCATTTCCTAGACATGGCATCTTAAGAAATTAAGCAGACATTACTATCAGAAAGAGATTCAGATAAAATTATTTGCAAAGGGTGCATGATTGTACACTTAGAAAACCCCAAAAAATTCACTAAAAAGCTATTTACTTTCATAGATAATATTTTATCTCTCCAGATACACAATAAACATATAAAAATTTATCACATTCTCATGTACCAATAATAACCAGTTAAAATGTTTAATTAATTTCTTCCTGAATGGCTACCCAAAATACAAAATACTTACAAATTTAGCAAGAGGGATACATTACTTACATGCTGAGAAAGAAGTCAATTGACTTGGTAGGAGGAGAAATGTTTCTTCTCCTAAATGGAAAAATTAAATGTATAAATTATGGATGATTTTTTACCAAAATTATGTACGTCTTAAATGCAATCCCAATAAAAATCTCAACAAGATTAATAACAATATCCTACAAAATTAAAATAAAATTCATCTGGAAAAACAAATGAGTAAAACTATAAGCAGTATTTTGAAAGACGTGCACAAGGATAAAGGGCTATTTTTGGTGGATAGTAAAATATGATATAAAGCAAAATCAGAACAGTGTTAATCCTAGTACAAAAGTTGAGACACACTAATAGAGCTATATAGAAAGTTTGCTATGGTTTGGGTTTTTGTTGTTGTTGTTGTTTTTTGAGACAGAATCTCGCTCTGTCACCCAGGCTGGAGTGCAGTGGCACGGTCTTGGCTCACTGCAACCTCTTCCTCCCAGGTTCAAAGATTCTCCCACCTCAGCCTTTTGAGTAGCTGGGATTACAGGCACATGCCACCACACCTGGATAATTTTTGTATTTTTAGTAGAGACGGGGTTTCACTACGTTGGCCAGGCTTGTCTTGAACTCCTGACCTAAGTGATACGCCCACCTCAGCCTCCCAAAGTGCTGGGATTACAGGCGTGAGCCACCATGCCCAGCCGAGAAAGTGTGTTATGCAAGAATGTAATATGATATGGAAACTTAAACTATTTTATAAATGGTGGTGTACTATCTGGTTAGAAAACAGGGGAGAGAGATAAACCTAAGTCCATACTTTACTTACACAAAAACTGAAATGAGTTCCAAATGCTGTTAAAAATTAAAGGGGCTGGTTTTTATAACAGTACCATGCTGTTTTGGTGACTATGGTCTTATAGCATAGTTTGAAATCAGGTAGTGTGATACCTCCAGATTTGTTCTTTTTGCCTAGTCTTACTTTGGCTATGCGGGCTCTTTTTTGGTTCCACATGAATTTTAGGATTTTTTTTTCTAATTCTGTCACATAGACTAATGGAACATAATAAAGAACACAGAAATAAATCCAAATACTTAGAGCCAACTGACCTTCAACAAAGCAAGCAAAAACATAAAGGGGGAAAGGACACCCTATTCAACAAATAGTGCTGGGATAGTTGGCTAGCCACATGAAGGAGAGTGAAACTGGATCCTCATCTCTCACCTTATACAAAAATCAACTCAAGATGGATCAAGGACTTAAATCTAAGAGCTGAAACTATAAAATTCTAGAAGATAACATCAGAAAAACCCTTCTAGACATTGGCTAACACAAGGATTTCATGACCCAAAACCCAAAAGCAAATGCAATAAAAACAAAGATAAATAGCTGGGACTTAATTAAACTAAAGCGCTTTTGCATGGCAAAAGGAACAGTCAGCCGAATAAACAGACAATCCACAGAGTGGGAGAAAATCTTCATAATCTATACATCTGACAAGAGACTAATATCTAGAATCTACAACGCACTCAAACAAATTAGTAAGGAAAAAAACAATCCCATCAAAAAGTGAGCTAAGGTCATGAATAGGCAATTCTTAAAAGAACATATACAAATGGCCAAAAAACATACGAAAAAATGCTCAACATCACTAATGATCAGGGAAATGCAAATTCAAACTACAATGCGATACCACCACACTCCTGCAAGAATGGCCATCATTAAAAAATCAAAAACTAATAGATGTTGGCATGGATGTGGCAAAAAGGGAACACTTCTACACTGCTGGTGGGAATGTAAGTTAGTACAACCACTATGGAAAACAGTGTGGAGATTCCTTAAAGAACTAGAGTAGAACTACTCTTTGATCCAGTAATCCCACTACTAGGTTATCTGCCCAGAGGAAAAGAAGTCACTGTACGGAAGAGATACTTGCACATGCGTATTTATAGCAGCACAATTTGCAACTGCAAAAATGTGGAACCAACCCAAATGCCCATCAATCAAAAAGTGGATAAAGACACTGTGGTATACATATATACAATGGAATACTATTCAGCCATAAAAAGGAATGAATTAATGGCATTTGCAGCAACCTGGATGGGATTGGAGACTATCATTCTAAGTGAAGTAACTCAGGGATGGAAAACCAAACATCGTATGTTCTCACTCATAAGTAAGTGGGAGCTAAGCTATGAGGATGCAAAGGCATAAGAATGATATAATGGACTCTGAGGACTCAGGGGGAAGGGGTAGGAAGGGGGTGAAGGATAAAAGGCTACAAATTGGATTCAGTGTATACTGCTCAGGTGATGGGTGCACCAAAATCTCACAAATCACCACTAAAGAACTTACTCATGTAGCCAAATATCACGTGTTCCTCAAAAACCTACGGGAATAAATAATAACAATAATAATAATAATAATAAAGAATTAAAGGGGCCAGGCATGGTGGCTTATGCCTGTAGCCCCAGCACTTTGGGAGGCGGAGTCAGGAGGATCACCTGAGCCCAGGAGTTCCAGACCAGCCTGGAGGCTGAGGTGGGACGATTATTTGAGGCCAGAAATTTGAGACCAGCCTGGGCAACATAGCAAGATCCATCTCTGCAAAAAAATAAATAGCCAGGTGTCATGGCTGTGCCTAGAGTCTCAGCTACTTGGGAAGCTGAGGTGGGAGGATCGCTTGAGCCTGGGAGGTCAAGGCTGCAGTGAGCCTTGATTACACCACTGCACTCCAGCCTGGGTGATGGAGCAAGACCGTTTCAGGAAAAAAAAAAAAAAAAAGGAAACAAAAAGGAAAGAAAGAGAAAGAAAGAAAGAAAGAGAGAAAGAAAGAAAGAGAGAGAGAGAGAGAGAGAAAGAGAGAAAGAGAGAAAGAAGTTCTCTTAAATTTTTTTAATTATAAATATTAAAATAAGAAGGCAAATAGACTAAGAAAAAAATCAGTAAATGTGACAAATTGTCATGTTTATATTATCTTTACAATATAAAACACTAGTTCAAGTCAATTTTTAAATGATATTGACATATTACCGAAATAAATTATATAAAGAACTCTGACACACAGACAAGAAAATAATAAGACCTTAGTGCATAATTAGGCAAAGGACAAAACACAGACAATTCAAATAAGAAGAAATACAATTAATAAACAAGTATATGGAAAAATATTAACATCACTATTAATCAAAGACATGCAAATTAAAGCAACAATGGAGCACCGTTTTCCAGCTGTAAAATTAACAAATTAAAAAACATTCTTTTCTACTAAAAATACTCAGTGTTGGGGAGGTTATAATGAAGTTGTACAGGCATGTATTTCTGATAGCAGTGTAAAGGAATATAGACACTTTAAGCCATAAAAGTGTAATCCACTTTGTGTTAAAAAAAAGTTCAAAAAAAAAAAAAAGAAAGAAAACTAGAAGCACAAAGGTGTTTACAGTAGTGTTGTGTTTTTCAGTAACAACCCCCTGACCTGCTGCTTCCTTACCTTGAGGCCATGTCAGTGTTACTTCCCTGTGCATGCCTATCACTGGCATGTCCTCAACTGCTGGCACAGGACCTACCACATGGTAGGGCCTTAATAATTATTTGTTGAATGAATGAATGAATCAAATGAATCCATCTTAAACAGTATCAGATTGCCATAGTATGGTTCTTGATGAAATATGAACCTATTAATTTGCTAATTATGAAAATTATGTTGCAACTTGGAAAAGGCTTCAGGGTAGTAGAGCAAAGTGGGGGAAAAACAGAATACATAATTGTACATATATTATGATTGTAACTAGATAGCAGTTGTCGGCACATGGACAAACCATGGAAGATAATATGTAAATTTAATAATGTTTTTGCTGGAATCATGACATTATGGATGTTTCAGACTTTTCTTTTTTTTTTTTTTAAAGCATATTAATTTTCTCTTTTACAATTATAAAAAAAGGCAGAGGAAAAAACTCACTGGCTTTAGAGTCAGAATAGTTGAGTATCAGTCCTGGCTCTACTATTTAATAGTTTTGTGACCTTGGACAAATTACTGGAACTCTATGAGCCTCAGTTTCTTCATCTATTAAATGGGAACTATAATAGCTACCTCTCAGAGCTGTTGTGAGGTATAAGTGACCTAATGCATGTGAAAGGATTTTATAAGCAATAAAGTGCTATATAAATGTAAGACGCCATTATTAAAGTAGCCACTGTTTTCACACTTGATCTCAGCCAAAAGGCTGAGAAGTGATAGTAACCACTGTTTCCTAAGAAAATAAGCTTTTATTTCTTCTAAATTGTTTATGTTTAGTAATTTACATACAATGCAAAAATAATTTTAAAGTCATTGAAACACACACCATGAAAACTGCGTTTCACAAGCTGATACTAAACAAGCCCTAAACACAGCCCACCAGCCAGCAGTGGACTTCTAACTGGGTAACAAAAAGGATCTAAGAGATTCTGGGAATGAATGGCAAATGCACCCAAAGTGAAAAAGTTTCCCTGGGTAATTAAGTCACAGAAAATCTATCACCAACTGTATTAGTCCGTTCCCACACTGCTATAAAGAACTGCCCGAGGCTGGGTAATTTATAAAGAAAAGTTCCCTCAGGAAACTTACAATCATGGGAGAAGGGGAAGCAAACACATCCTTCTTCATATGATGGCAGGATGGAGAAGTGCCAAGCAAAGAGGGAAAAGCCCCTTATAAAACCATCAGATCTCACGGGAACTCACTATCTCGCAGGAACAGCAGTGTGGGGGTAACCATCTCTCATGATTTAATTACCTTTCACCATGTCCCTCCTATGACATGTGGGGATTATGGGAACTGGGAACTACAATTTGAGATGAGATTTGGGTGAGGACACAGTCAAACCGTATCACCGACTTTCAAATGTTAATTATTTTATTATTTCAAAACTCAAAAATATATAAAACTCAAAAATATATAAAAGGAAAAAGAGAAAAAACTACCCTCCCATTCCCTAATCACCTAGTGCCCTTTCTCCCAGATGGCTACTAGTATTTGTCCTGTATGTGTCCTCCTAGGATTTATTAGGTGTCCTTCTAGGATTCTTTATGCACATGTAGACAAACAGAAATGTGTTACTTTTTCCTGTTAAAAAATTTAACAACACATCTTGGTGCTATTTACCTACTAGTATGTAAACCACTTCCCTATTCTTTCTTTCTTTTTTTTTTTTTTTGCTGCTGTGTTCCATTCATTGAATGAATGTACCTGTATTTAGTGCATTTTATCAGTCCTCTTCGAATAAAGGAACATCTAGGCTGTTTCCAGTCATTTGCTATGCCCTCTGAGGAAGGAAGTTTCATTTTGCCCTAAGCAGGGACAACTAGGCAGGAAGGGAGCGTCTCTCCAGTGCAATCCCTCTGAGAGATCCCATTGCTTGCTTCTCTTCTGATCCATGAGACAGGCTTTTGGAATCTCCTCAGTTATTTTTCTCAGCCTCGCTCAGAACTACATGATTGGAGGGATGTACCTCAGTCTTTTTCTTAAAAGTCATTATCATGTTGCGTTTAAGACTCTGAAGCTAGACTACCTGGGTCCAAGAGCTGGTTCTTCCCACTTACTATTCAGATTTTCTCTGCCTCAGAGTGGGGATAATCACAGTGCACCCCTCACAAGGTTTCACATGACTTAGTGAGTTATTATGTGCACCAGTGGCTCTTATGACATCCTTCATCTTTTGGAGGCTATTCGGTTAGGAGGATCCACCAAAGCAAATAAAAGGTATCTTAATCTCAAGAAATTATGCCCTAAATATTCCAAGTGTGGTCATGGACCAACAGTATCACCTGAGAACTTGTGAGAACTGCAAGCCTACCAAATCA
Organism: Rhinopithecus bieti; assembly: GCF_001698545.2. Taxonomy (NCBI): domain Eukaryota; kingdom Metazoa; phylum Chordata; class Mammalia; order Primates; family Cercopithecidae; genus Rhinopithecus; species Rhinopithecus bieti. Next base: position 29,413 of record NW_016813144.1, read on the forward strand.
GAAACTCTGAGGGCAGGACTTAGCAATCTATGTTTTAACAAACCTTCTAGGTAATTCTGTTGCACACTATAGTTTAAGAATTATTGCTCTAAAATATAAGGATTGGCGGGGAAAGTGGGTTTTAAACATATTCAGATCATGGAACACCAGTAAATCATGTCACCATGAATTGGTGATATAGAATTCCTTGCATTTCACTAGTAGAAAAATATCCCCATATTATATGTATGCTGTTCTCTGCATCTCAAAATTTACATATGAAATTGTTTTCTCTTAAATCACATTTCTAAAGTTTTCTCTTAACATTTGTTTGCTATGAGTTCAGTACCACTGCTAAATTAAATATCAGCAGGTCTCAATATTTTATTTAAAGGTAGAAAGGAGAAAAATTCAAAACAAAATATTCTGGTAAACTCATTCTAAATTACAAAATGGGATTAGAACACCATGACTTAACTTTAGCCATTTTTTTCTTTTCTTTTCTTTCAAATTTTATTATTTTTTGAGACAGTGTCTCACTCTGTTGCCCAGGCTGGAGTACAGTGATCCAATATCGGCTCACTGCAATCTCCACCTCCCGTTCTCAAGGAATCCTCCCACCTCAGCTTCCTGAGTAGCTGGTACTACAGGCACATGTCACCACGCCCAACTAATTTTTTTTTTTTTTTTTTTTTTTTAATGAGAAATGAGGTTTCACCATGTTGCCCAGGCTGGTCTTGAACTCCTGGGCTCAAGTAATCTGCCCACCTCAGCCTTCCAAAGTGCTAGAACTAAAGGCGTGAGCTACTAATCCTGGCCATTTTTTTTTCATTCATTTATTAATTCAGCACACATGTACTAAGTATTGACTACATGTCAAAGACAGCTAAGCACTTGGAATGTTGGTGCAAACAAGACAAGCAGGAGGAAGATATTACCTGTCCATAGATCTATCATAGGATCTATCCACAGAAAATAACAGTCCACTTGCACTATACTCATGTTTCCATGGTATTAGGCAGACCTTCCAGAAAAAAACAAGCCATTACTGTTCCTACTCTTCCTGGGTCCAGCAAAATGGTTTCCCCGATAAAGAAATGCTGCTATCCTACAGCATGAATCAAAGATGTCAAATCGGTCTGAGGTTAATTTCAGCCAGTTGGTAAGGCCTCCTGGGAACATTACTTTGAGAAGATACCCTGGCTGGGCAGGAAAGAGTGCTGTGATGAACAGTCATACACAAGAAAGAAGGTAGTACCAAGATAAAGGTCTTTCATTTGCATCCCTTGGATAGTTCAGCCTTCCTTTTCCTTTGGGATATGGGAGGCTATTTCTCAGCATTTCTTGGATTACAAAATCAGTCCCTTCACCTCTGCCTGAGGCTATCAATATTCCCTTTCTCTTTTCCCCTTGTACTTACCAATGACTTCAAGAGCCACTGGGAATGGCCTGGCAAAGTTCAGAGTCAGTGAACAGTGGTTTCCTGACGTCAAATACATTAGCATGGAAGATAATCTCTGTGGTGTTTGGGCTGAGGTCCAAGTGCCCAGCCCTAATGCTTTCTTCCACTGGCTTTGAGACACCTGACTTGCTCCTAAGCATGAAGCAGCAGGATTTGTATTTCTGAATGAGAGAGCATATGCTTTCTCCTTTGCTATTTGGCTTGTGTTACATAGATGTGAATAAATGGTCCTTTACCTTCCACCTCCATGTAAACCACCCTCTCAGAACAAACATAAAGAAGAGTCACACTGCAAGCTTTATGCAAGAGAACACAAGAGAAGACGAAGTGGGCAATGTAGTCAAGAATCCACTGTTGGGCTTGTTCTCCATTCGCTTTACAATTAAAAGGGTGCATACCACATTTCTAGATAACTCTTTATTTGCTTACATGCCTCTCCTACAAGAAAATCATAAATCCCTATTTAGGATCCATTACACTCATAGCTGTAGGGAAGTTTTATCAGCTCAATCTGGATCATATGGTCAGCTAGAGTCATAACTTGGAATGTATGATGCAGAAAACCTGTTCCATGATTTAAGAAATAACAAGCACCCTAGATCTCTAAGTCTGAAGGTCAAAAATTTTGTTTCCTAACCAATTTCCTTCAAGAAGATCCAATATGCAACATTCCTAGGAGATTCTTCATTAGCTCTACTGAGAGTAAATGGAGATTGTATTTATCTTGATTTGCCAAAGACATCTAGAAATCATTTTTTCCAAAAATGTTATTTTATTTCCCTTTCCTCATATTTTGCCTCTTTATTGAAATCCAAAAACGTTCACAATACTCACTCGTCATTTGATTGTTTTAGGTGCTCTTTGGATCTCCATTTATTGGCTTTCCTGTCTAAATATTTCTGGTTTTAATTACTTTTTTTTTTAAGTATCAAATATACTGTTTTAAGATCTTATTTTACTTTTCTTTCTGGTCATGAAAAAGTACATATATGTTCTGGAGTTATCTAATTCTAAACCCCACCACAAAATCATGCTTTACACTTTTCGTAAAGTTGTAAACAAGGAATTAAATCAATCTTAACCTTCAAGATAATTAACTGTAAAACTATTAGGTCTTCACTTGGTTGATTCTTATTTTATGCCATCTGATTAAAAGATGAACAACTCTCAGTTACTCCCTAGTAATAATGGATAGGAAGAGCAGTCTATATTACATTAAATTATAAATTGCTTTTTTAAAAAATATTATTTTTAGAGACAGAGTCTTACTTTGTCACTCAGGCTGGAGTGCAGTGTCATGACTGTAGTGCACGATGGCCTTGAATTCCTGGGCTCAAGCAATCCTCCTGCTTCAGCCTCCTGAGTGCAGGCACACGCCACCATGCCTGGCTGTAGATTGCTCTTTTTATAATAACATCAGTTTCCTCCATCACCAAATGTGTATACAAAGGTAACACTGTAGAGTAAAACTGATCGATGAATGCTCACTCTCTTGTTTTTCTTCCCATCTTCTTTCAGAAGAAAAACAAAGAGTAAAGGAGAAAAAAGAGAGTAAAGCGGAAGGAATGTGGCTCTGCTGACATGTTAATTTTGGACTTTAGCTTCCAGAACTGTGAGAGAATACCTTTCTGCTGTTTTGTTTTAAAGAGAGAGAGACTAAAGGATGAACATCAAAAAAATGGGAAAACGCCATGAAGAGTAAATGCCCTGGAGAGTAAAAAATTGGCTTTGGTTGGGAATTTCAAGATTGTGGACAAAAAAATGTAAGCCTTGTGAGTACAGTTTTTTTTACAGCCAGTCATAAAAGGGAAAGTAGAGGTTCATTGTGAAACAGTTGGCACATATTTAACAAAGGTAAGACAAGCTGGCACCACTATAATTTATACTTATTAGTCTTAGGTGGTGAGCCTATGGTGGAGGGCACAGCTAATAAAGAACTTCAAAAGAAGAGAGAACAAATGATGAAGCTTAGTGTGAGCAGTTCACAATTTCAACTATGGTGAAACTAAATTCTACTTGCAAAGATTAGAAAATATCACTATTAGCACATATAAATAGCCCAACCATTCTATACATGAATGCAGATTTCACACAATGAGTTTTGCCATAAAAAAGACCCTGTTATCACTGCACTATTTAACTTTTAAAAGAAGTAAAATGGCAGCTCTTGAAAGCACTTAAGAGAGGTTATCTGTCAAATCTTCACTTGTAAAGATTTTCCTTGTGAAGAAAGAGAATAACTGGATCTCTTTGCCTTGTAATGACCTTCCATATTTCTAAAAATGAGAATTAAGTGACTCCTTCATCTCTACCTTTACAGGTAAAACAATTCCATCCCCATCAGCTTTTTCTTGAAGAACCCATTTCCATCTCCATGGTCATTTGGTTACTTTTCTCTGGATCTCCTCCCTGCTCCCACTTTTCTCTTAAAATAAGAAAAGTAGTTAAGTTTCACTATAACTCTTCCAAGCCTCACCCAGAAGCATTTCCACTTCTTTCCCTTGTGTGCTTTTCTTTGGCATGGGCAGTTTCATAACAAAATAAAATTAGACAGTTTTAAATTCCTGAGAGAACAGATTTGAACACAAATCAAAGATGACAACTCATCCTCCAACATCATAATAATACCAAGTTCTCCATTAAGTGTATGGAGGGTCTGCAAACCACATGAGCTCATCCTAGCAAACATGCTATTTACCTGTGAACCAGCAGCTTTACCATGAGTCAGGCTCTCTGCTCCTCTTAGGTTTTGGCCAAAGAGCTTACAGTGTAATACACAATATAGAAGGGAAGGAGAGCAAAACATTGTGATTAGAACACTTAAATCTGTTTGGTTTTGGTGCATTACATTAATTGTGAGAATGCTGAATGAGTCCAACTCTTTCTGAGACCCCAGGTATCAAAGAGAATTCAGTTAAGGGAAATTGTTTGAAGAGTAGTAACCATACTATCCTTCACCAAAAGTTCTGTGAAATGTGAGTCTTGGCACACTTATTTCTGTCATTGTTAGGCACATTTCACATGTCATGGAAATCTGTGAAAAATTGTATATGTGACCATTTGAAATCTGTCTGGACTAGCATTTTGTTGTAGGATAGCAGATTGTGCCATGGGTCAAACTGAAGGAACGTCTTAATGCTATTTACTAGTGCCACAATGGTTACATCAGTGAAATCCCTCAAAAGTGATGAAATAAATATATATCAACTGTAAAGTGCTTGGTAGTCAAACTAAAACAGAGACTTTATTTTGTGTAACCAGAGAGACTACACTTCAGACCTAAAAGAAGTGCCATAAATACAACATTCATAAACCTCTATCTCTGTTTTTGGCCCATGTTGTTCAGCACCTTGTTGCTCAAAGTGTGGTCTCCAAATCAGCAGCATAGGCATCAACCTGGGGGCTTGATAGAAATGCAGAATCTCTAGTCCCATCTCAGACAAGGTTTTAAACTAGCTAAAAACACTAATTTAACAAAAAAAATAGGGCAGCTGCAACTCTGTTGGACAGCCATCAGCAAAGCCTTCTTTCTGTCTTTAGATTCATAGGGTGGCCTATTCCACCGTTTCACCCAAGCACCAAGGCAAGGGAAGAAAAAATAGTTAAAGGAGTGCCTTCAGTGTCTTACCTTGTCTGATGAAGGATCTCTCTAGAAGCAGCTTTTTTTTTTTTTACTTCATACGCTTTCCTGCTACTTAGAATTTTTAAAAAGTTCGAAGGAGAACCACGTGCTCTAAGATTAACAACTATTCTTTATTATAATTAACTTACTGAAATAGATTATTTAATTCCATAGTCATCCTAAGGAGATTTTGAACACAACCGGGAGAGTGAGCAAACTATTGGTGGACTCACCAAAGATCACTCCGTCCTGCAACTCATAAAAAAATGAACCTTAAAAGATAGGGGAGGGCTGGGCGCAGTGGCTCACGCCTGTAATCGCAGCACTTTGGGAGGCTGAGGCGGGTGGATCACGAGGTCAGAACATCGAGACCATCCTGGCAAACACTGTGAAACCCCTTCTGTACTAAAAAATACAGAAAATTAGCCGGTCGTGGTAGCACGTGCCTGTAGTCCCAGCTACTAGGGAGGCTGAGGCAGGAGGTTACAGTGAGCAGAGATTGTGCCACTGCACTCAGCCTGGGCGACCTAGCAAGACTCTGTCTGAAATAAATAAAAATAATAAATACATTTAAAAAAGATAAGGGAGGGGGGAATATTCTATTACCAAAAGTTCTTGGAATCTTTTCTTTTCTGTTCAAATTAACACAGGAATGGAATTGTGGGGATCTAACTTGAGGTGAATTGCTTTTCTTTTGCAAAGACGTCCAAACAAGCCTGTGGTTTAGTCTTCCACGATGTCAAGCACTTAGCAAAACTTCCCTGGGTGAGGATTTTAGGAGTGGAGGCATGGGTTCTGATGGAGAAAAGGTAGATTTCCAAAGTTTGGTTTCAAAGGATATGGGAAATTATTTCTCATAATTCTAGATCATTTTCATTGGGGACGAAACAGAAATTGGTGGTCATTCTTGCTGGTTCGGCAACGTATCCTTCTCTAGAAAGTACTTAGATATTTTCAGGCATTTTAAGGAATCATTTATAAATGGGTTGTTATGTTTTCCCTTTTCTGTTTTTTTGGCCTACCATATGTGTGGCCATATCTTCAGAGGATAGTCTGTAAGACAAGCACTGTAAATGATTCCTTACAGTAGTGTTTCTTAAAATCTGGACCAGAAGTCATCTGTACCAGAATCACCTGGAATGCTTATTAAAATAAAGAAATGTGGGTTTCACTCCAAATCTATAAACTAGAATATATAGGAGTTGCATTTTAGAATCTCCCTTTTTAGCAAGCTCCTGGGTGATTTTTGCATGTGTGAACTCCTGCTTCCAGTTTAAAATCAGTTGAATTTTGGACTATGAGAGTACGCCAGCCTGCATAGGCTACTACTACCTCCAACATTTAGCTAGGGGTATGAGTAAGCCTGAGGTGTCTTACTGTCCTAGAAAATTCAAACCCAGCCCAGGTTGTTTCTGCATGTAAGTGCATTAGGGGAAGGAACAAAGTGTACCAGTAGACACTTTGGTGAATTGAAATGTTCCCCTGGTGACTTAAATTGTAGCTTGGTGGATCTCTAATCCAGATCCTCCCTGCCCAGTTAAAAGATGTTTTTATACCAGCTAGCTCCAAACTGTGAGAATGGAACAATCACTGCAGGATAAGAAGTGGTATTCCAGCTAGATAATTGTAGAGACCCCTCAAGTTTCACCCTAGTAGACCACCTTGGAACATATAGCTTTCCCAGTAGGTATCTGATTAGTCCATGTTTGAACTTACCTTGCAGCTGATTGATTACATCTTGTGTTGTTTTAGAATTTGTAATGCCACCAAAATTATGCTCCCAATTCTTGGTTTGTACACTAATAAATGGTTAAGTTAAAATTTTCCATCCGGGTAAGTAGTAGTCAGCTGTGGTTGAGTGTGCCTATTTACCAACCTCTAAATTCACTGTGTTTTTGTCACATTATAGGTGTTGGGTTGTTTTTTGTTTGTTTTTGTTTCTGCTTTTTATCTTTCCCTGGTAGAAAGGGAACATTCATATGAACAGTACAATAAGAAGGTGGTCCAGAAAGAGAACCATCATAATAATCAGTATTTATAAGTACTGATGCACATTTTAATTTAAGTTTCAAAGACAAGTGAATTATCCAGTACACGCTTTAAGCAACATGTATAGCAAAAGACTTTTCCTTCAATTATCTGTTTCTTATCAACATAAATTCAGTCTTCCACTGAAATCAGCAATGACATAAGAGATTTTTGACAGGGTTTTCCCACCAACCCATATACCCCAGCCCAGATTCATAAGCCATCGTCTGGACACCTACATATTATGATTAATAGCCAACAGTCTCATGTTTCACTTAATGTGAGATTTCCTCTTTGAGGTCCTGTATTTAAAAAAAAAATGCACAAAGAATTAAGTTTCGCTTCAAAGGAGCAATAAAAGAAATGTTATGCTTGGCCCAAGATCTAAATGATTTCCATCCTCGTGAAAAGCAGACAGCCATAGGTGTATGACCAGGGATTGATTCAGATTCCTAATATGTAGTCATCAATTCCTTTTCCCTAAAATGACCCTATAAATGACTTACAACTAACAAAACTCAGAATGAAGTAAACTTGGCCTTTGGATGACAGGAAGTGAGCATACCTGAACTTTGAGTGACATGTAACCACTCTCGCTTACATTTTTAACCCTTTGTTCTTCAAGCGTCGTTGATATGTAAAGCAGATAATTATTTAGGATGACTCAAAAAATTATTAGCCCAATGAACTACCTATTTAGTGTTTGGTGTTTGTTGATCTGAAGTGTCCATACACTTGGCCAATTTATTTTGAATGTTTTAACAAAGCTTTGTGTGTTCAAGTGACAAAAAGGCAAATCATGTATGACAGCAAGTCAGAGGTAGGGGAAAAAATGGCTGTTTTCAATGTGAGTTTCGTGAAGCATGCTTTCATGGTCAGGTAGAAGTGAAGAAGTTGCTGCTTGAGCGTTCATGAAGCCCTGTGGAGACAAGAGGGACCCTTATTCCAAAGTTCATATTGCTCCCAGCAGAGGTGTGCAGTTTTCATGGATCATCAGTTTATGAAATTACTAAGAGCTTGTTTGCCCTTAATTTCCAAGATTAGTAGGAAATATCATCAAAGATTATCACTATTTAATAGTTTGAAAATATGGTACTTTTGAAATAAGTTGAATGATTTGACTCAAGTTATGTAATAATTACATGCTGAAGCTAGATTAAAACTCAGAATATAAAGAAGCCTGGGAAGAGGATGTAGAGTGCGTTCTCTGGGCCCATACCTTATCTAACATAACAATCTAACAAGAATCCTATGAGGTAGGTTTTCTTATACCCATTTTACAGGTGAAGAAACAGAGACTTGGTTTAGGCAATTTGGCTATCTTTACAGCATTGGAAAATGTAAGAGCCAGGAATTAAACACAAGCCTCCCTATTAAAAGCTCACGCATCTTAAGCTCTAAATCTTCCCAAAGTGTAATGAGCACAGCACATCACTAGCTGACATGTGGAAGAAAACTTCTTCAGTTGTGCAGTAGTTCCCAAACTTTATTAATTTTTTTTTTTTTTTAGGACAGAGTCTCTTCTGCCACCCAAGCTGAAGTGCAGTGGCACAATCTCAGCTCACTGCAGCCTTGAACTCCCAGGTTCAGGCGATCTTTCCACCTCAGCCTTCTGAGTAGCTGGGACCACAGGCACACACCACCATACTTGGTTAATTTTGTATTTTTTACAGAGATGAGATTTCGTCATGTTGCTTAGGCTAGTCTAGAACTCCTGGGCTCAAGCAATCCACCCACCTCGGTCTCCCAAAATGCTGGGATTACAGGTATGAGCCACCAGGCTCAGACTCAAACTACTTTGAGTGAGAATCAACTGTGAAGCTCATTAAAGTGCTTTCCTCCCCAGGAGCTTCTGAGTCAGTGCTGCCCAGGTGATTCTGGAGCAAGTTCTGATGGTCTCACGCTAGGGATGAAAATTTAATTAGCACTATGAGCCCAATTCACAGGCATTTTCCTCTTTAAATAAACTTAAGATTTGGGTAATGGGTACGCTAAAAGCCTAGACTTGACCCCTATGGAATATATACAGATAAGAAATCTGCACTTGTGCCCCCTGAATATATAAAATAAATTTTAAAGTTTTTAAATAAACTTGAGTGAAAAAGTGGGTGGGTTAAACCCACACACATTAACACTATTTTTTAAATTTAACTTTACTTAAAGAGGCAAACAGTAAGGAAATAACAGTAGCAGTGATGGCAGATCTGCTAGTTTGGGGAGGTGGTCTATGATAACTGACATTTGGGAAACCCAGTAACTCACTGTTCTGTGAGTGAAAGGAAAGAAACATACTTCTGTCCAGATATAGGCATAAGCTGGTGAGCAAAGACCTGTCTGGAATCTCAGGGACTCTCTGCTGCTTCATAGCCTGATTCTGGCACTGGGGACATGATGGAGGTGAGGGCACAAGAAAGATCACTGGAGTCCAGACAGCCAGACCTTCTCCTCACTCAGCCAAAGGCTCAAAGAAGCACCCCCTACACCACAGTGTTTCAGTTGCACAGAGGAACATCACAGCTTGTTCAGCTCCTCGTGGGTTTTGAGGGTTCCTGAACTTTGGGGTCACAGACCCCTTTGATAATTAATGAAAGCTTTGTACCCGTTCCCTAGAAAAATGCGCTTATACACAGAAAACAAGTCGCATAACATTTCAGGGGATTCTCAGATTCCTTGAAATTCAATCACAGACTCCAATTTAAAAATCTCTTCTTTATGTGAAAACAACATTTCAGCTCATGGCAAGTTCTATTAATTTCATTCGCTACCGATTAACATTGAATTTTGTTTGAATTCACCTTATCCCCCCGGAGTAAAATATCTTTTAAACAGGAATTCTTCATCTGGAGTTCATAGTTCCCAGTGGGGTGGAACTGGGGAGGCAGGGGTTGGAGGGGTCCATGGATCCCTCAACACCGCAAGAAATAATCAGGTGGCCGAGATGGGCGGATCACGAGGTCAGGAGATCGAGACCATCCTGGCTAACACGGTGAAACCCCGTCTCTACTAAAAAATACAAAAAACTAGCCGGGCGAGGTGGCAGACGCCTGTAGTCCCAGCTACTCGGGAGGCTGAGGCGGGAGAATGGCGTAAACCCGGGAGGCGGAGCTTGCAGTGAGCTGAGATCCGGCCACTGCACTTCAACCTGGGGTACAGAGCGGAACTCCGTCCCCAAAAAAAAAAAAAAAGAAATAATCAGGTGTTGGTACAGTTTTCTGGTAAGCACTTTGATCAGAATGTCAGAGAAGCTTACGACTAAAAACCAGTTTTTAAAATACATCTTTTGAAAACCTTTAAAAAAATTTTAGAAATCTACAATAAAATACAGATAACAGAAAACCCCCACTAAACCAAAGTCTGACTTAGTGAATTATTATTGAGGCAGGAGAATAGGGTCTGGAGGGAGGGAACCTAAGGTCAATTCACACTGACTTCCTAGAACTCAATCAAAAGGAAAATCCCAAATTTCCATGCCCAAGTAACAAAAGGACCAGAGGCTACTCCCTTTGCAACACCCCCTGCTTTTTTCTGCATGGCAGATGAAAAATTAAAAATACCTTTGATTGTCCCCTTCTGCAACCAATCGGGCTGGTCACCAGCCAAGTCTTCATTTGCATAGGCACATAACTATGTAACTTCACTTCAGCCTCTGATAGGTCACCTTCTGCAACCAATCAGACATTTGCCTAGGGTGTAACTTTGTAACTTCACTTCAGCCTCTGATTGGTCCCCTCCCACAGCCAATCAGACTGATAATAGGCCACTACTTTATTTACATAGGATGTATACCACATAACTAATGGGAAACATCTAGAGGGCATTTAAATCTCAGAAAATTCTGTAACTGGCCCAGTCCACTCCCACCCTGTGGAGTGTGCTTTCATTTTCAATAAATCTCAGTTTTTGTTGTTTCATTCTTTCCTTGCTTTGCTCGTGCATTTTGCCCAATTCTGTGTTCCAAGTGCCAAGAACTTGGGCACCCTCCACCGGTAACATTATCAGGGTGACATCCTGTAACCACCAGAGTCAAAAAACAGAACTTTGCCAGCCACCAGCAGCTCTTCTCTGTGCCTCATTCCGATCACAGGCTCCTCCCTCTTTCCAGAAGTAACTACTATCCTAAGACTAAAAGTAATCATGTCCTAATAATATTTTGCTTGAATCGCAAATGCTATGTTACCAAATAGGCTTTATTATTTTAATATCTTATATTAAAATTTTGTGATTCAATAATAATAATAAAAGTAATCATGTCCTTCCAATTCTTTATGGTTTTATCACCCAAGTGTGCATCCTGAGACACTGTGGTTAATTCCTGCCCATTCTTTAACATTTGAGATACATTTTCCATTTCTTTTAATCTACATGTTATCTTCCAACCCTTGTTTTGATTACTATTTTTACTGTGTATATTTAAGGTGTAGAATATTAGAATATGATGTTTTGATATACTTATCTTGATATACATATACATCGTGATCACAACAGTCAGGGAAGTTAACATACCAAGCACCTCAATATAGTTACCTTTCCCTTTTTTTTTTTTTTTGTGGTAAGAGAAGCTAAAATCTACGCTCTTGGCAAATTACTAGTATACAAGAATACAATATTCTTGACTGTAGTTCTCATGTTGTACATTATCTCTAGACTTATTCATCCTTCATCATTGCAACTTTATACCTTTTGACCAACACCTCCCCATTGCTCCCCTCTTCTCTCCTCCTTGCCCTGGTAACCACCTTTCTACTCCCTGTTTCTACGTATTCGATCCACTTTTGTCTGTTTCACATATAAGATCATGTAGTATTTATCTTTCTGTGTTTGGCTTGTTTCCCTTAGCATAATGTTCTCATAGGTTCATCCATATTGTTGTAAATGGCAGGATCTTCTTAATTTTTAAGGCTGAAAAATATTCCATTGTGTATATAAATACAATTTCTTTATCCACGTGTGCATTGATGGGTGCTTTGTTTCATATCTTGGCTATTGTGAATAACGTTGTAATAAACATGGGAGTGCAGATATTTTTACAAGGTGGTGATTTCTTTCCTTCGGGTATATACGGAGAAGGATTGCTGGGTCATATGGTAGTTCTATTTTTAATTTCTTTAGGAACCTCCATAGTGTTTCCATAATGGTTGCACCAATCTGCATTCTTACCAACAGTATACAAGAGTTTCCTTTTCTCCATATCCTCCCCAACTCTTATTTCTTGTCTTTTTGATATTAGCCATCCTAACAGGTATAAGATGATATCTCTGTGGTTTTGATTTGCATTTCCCCAATGATTAGTGATGTTAAACATCTTTTCATATGCATGTTGGCCATTTGTTATGTCTTCTTTTTAGGAAATGTCTAGTCAAGTCCTTTGCCTATTTTATAACTGGGTGATTTGGTTTTATTTCTATTGAGTTGCGTGAGTTTCTTACATCCTTTGGATATTAACCCCTTATCAGATATATGGTGCACAAATATTTTCTTCCAATCTGGAGGCCATTTTTATTTCTCCTGTAATTTATCTGTTGAAAAAAATCTCCAGCTATTTGATCTGTAGAGTTTCCCACAGGCTGGATTTTGCTGACCGCATACCCTTGGTGTGGTTCAGTATGTTCCTCCAACCTTGGTATTTCCTGCAAATTGGCAACTGGTTCCAGAAACCAGATCAGATTCAGTTTGTTAAAACTCTAGATGGTATTGTGTTCTTTCATCAAGAGGTACAAAATGTCTGGTTTTCCTCCTTTTTGATGTAAGCAAGCATTGATACTCATTGTCTGGATCTGTTAATTCATTAGGAGCTGTAAAACTGACATTCTAATTGTATCGTTTTGTTTCTATTTGTTAGCTATAATAATTTTATAAGGAGATATTTGTTTAGTAGTACAGTTCACAGAGGAAAAGCAGATAAATGCTTGATTTTTCTCTTTTATCAACCCAATTTTCAAAGCAACGAATTGGTCCTTGTTATATACACACACATAGCAACTTGCTCCAACCTGGCTCTGTACTCTCAACCCACCCACTTTGCCTGAATCTTTTTTTCTCATCTCTCTGGTGTGGGTCCCTACCTTGGAAGAGAGCCTGGGACATCAGTTTAAAGAGCTCATGAGGGATATGCTCCTCCAGTCATTTAAGCCTCACCATGGGCCTCCTGCATCACCAGCAGCCGGGTAGGCAAACACTTGACAGTTTCAGCAGTTGTTATCAAATTGATCTAGTGTAATTTCTACTTTCTTCTATTTTGGGGTTCTTCTATTCTCAAACCCATCCAATTCAACCTCATTGCTTCCCTGTTTTCTCTTACACAGATGCCAGAAAGGCACAGTCTTGTGGCTAATATTTTAGGGTTTCTAGGTTCACTTTATCCTCTGGCTTTCTCATACATGTTGTCCATGAGTTTTTGGTTTTATGATCTAGTTGGTCTGGTTTTTTTCCTTATAGTTTAGGATCCTGAGCTTTCACATATATATACATATATATTTCACACATATATACACATAGTCACAAATATACATATATGTGAAATATATATGTATTTTTAACATAGGGTCTCACTCTTTTGCCCAGGCTGCAGTAGCTTCAAATTTCTTGGCTCAAGCAATCCTCCGGTCTCAGCCTCTTAGCTAGCTGAGACTACAAATGTGAGCCACCATGCTTAGCTACTTTAAAAAAGGTTTTTTTGTAGAGACAAGGTATCGCTATGTTGTTCTTCCTCCCAAAGCACTGAGATCAAAGGTGTAAGCCACTGTGCCCAGCCATGTAAAAATGTATTTTTTTCCAACAGCTTTATTGAGAAGTAATTCATATGCCATACCTTCTGGTTTTTTTGTGGGGAATTCAGAAAAATCCAAAAATCACCGTACCACCATTTTCTCAGCATTCCAAAACCATACTTTAAGACAATCATCAACATTAGACTTTTGAGATAATGAAGATTTTGTTATGGTAGCAGAGCCAATGGTAGTGTAATGAGAGACAGATTGGGAATGTGTAGTGGGTGGCAGAGACAAGGTGCTGTAATTTTGCATGTATTTAAAAGCAGGAACTCCAAGGGCTTCTTGTCACATGTGGTACATGAGCAGTTCACAATTATTGACAGTGCTATGATGGTGACATTGTGATATGGTTTGGCTCTGTGTCCCCACCCAAATCTCACCTCGAATTATAATCCTCATGTGTTGGAGGAAGGGTCTGATGGGAAGTGATTGGATCATGTGGGCGGACTTCCCTCTTGCTGTTCTCATGATAATGAGTGAGTTCTCATGAGATCTGATGATTTAAACGTGTGGGCACTTCCTCCTTCGCACTCTCTCTCTCTCTCTCTCTCTCCTGCTTTGCCATGGTAAGACATGCGTGCTTCCTCTTTGCTTTCCACCATGATTGTAAGTTTTACAAGGCCTTCCAGTTATGTTTCCTGTTAAGCCTGCAAAACCGTGAGTCAATTAAACCACTTTTTTGTTCATAATTTACCCAGTCAGAGGTAGTTCTTTTTTTTTATTGTTATTGAGACAGAGTCTCACTGTGTCACCCAGACTGGAGTTCAATGGCACGATCTTGGCTCACTGCAACCTCTGCCTCCCAGGTTCAAGTAATTCTCCCACCTCAACCTCCTGAGTAGCTGGGATTACAGGCACCCGCCATCGTGTCTGATAATTCAGGTAGTTCTTAATAGCAATGTGAAAATGGACTAATACACTTTGGCAAGGACAGCTGAAGTCCACCAATTATCCCCCAAATTCATTAATTTTATCTTTGTTATCTATTGCCTGAATTTCTTCTAGTTGATCGGTGTGAGAAGTAAAAAGTAATGAGGGTTGGAGGTGGCTATTCATTGGGTATAAAGTTTCAGCTATGCAAGATGAAATCAGTTCTGGAGATCTTCCGTACAGCCTCATGCCTGTAGTTAATAATACTGTGTTAAACACTTAAAATTCATTAAAAGGGCAGCGCTCATGTTAAATGTCCTTACTACAATCAATCAATGAATACATAAATAAATAAATTACACAAGTGTAATTTTTCCACCTCTGCCAGGGCCTCCACATCTGTGTGGAATTCTCCCCTTCTCACCCAAGAAGCACAGCTATGCACTGAAGAAGGTCTCAATGATTCAAAACCCAGGTCACATTGGAACAATCAACACACTGTGAAACAGCATGCTGGGTTGGCGCAAAAGTAATCGCCGTTTTCCCACTGCTTTTAATGGCAAAAACCGCAATTACTTTTGCACCAACATAATAGCTTATTTCCAGGGGCTCATTTCTGAAAACTTCTAAACACAAAAACAGAACACTCAAGGTCTCATTTGGGGCTCTTCCTAGCTTTTATGATTTGGAGGACACAGAAGCCTGTAATACCATTTTGAAAAGTGTTTTCCAGGCCTACTGACAAGAAGACTATATTTTTTATCCAGGTCTATGAACTTCTGATTCTACTACTAACTCTGACAGACATTTCTAGCAGAGCCTGATCATACAACAGTCTGTAAACTGTTAACTAAGCAAAATTAAACTTGTTGGAAAGAATCTACTCAGCCTCCAACAATTTCTTCCCACAGGTGTTAATAAGTCTCAATATAAATGTATACAAATCTCATCTCTTCTGTCTGCCCTTGCCCATTTTTTAGGCAATGTGTTAAAAGGCAGCCAAGGAGAAGAAGTAGAGCACCCTCACGTGATCCACAGCGTGGGTAATCAGTTCCTAAGAAATGGACACAAGGCTTCATAATATTTTATTTTACAGTTGCACCTAGACCTTGTAGGTACAAAACAGTAGCTCCTTCTCCCCAGAGCAGTCTAAGGATAGAGGCCACCCTCAGAATGCCACCCTAACACAAACTGATTCTCATATACACCCCACTAGTCATGATTTGTTTTCTTAAACAGCAAAAGTTTATTTTATTTCACTGCTCCATCAAAATTATTTATCTCATTTATCATACAGTTCCTGTCTAGTGTGTTTTGCCAGAACTAACATGCATGAAAATTATGTTGATGGGCCCTGGACTGGTTTTAATGTACTTCATATAATCAAGAAATTAAACAAACAGAAAGCTTTCTGAAAGGTGCTCATTCTACCAGGAAGGACCGCTTGCTCTCCTAAGACACGTTTTTGAGGGAAGGAACTGCCAAAAATCAAACCACCAGCAGTGCCCTTAGAAAAGACCCGTTTATTCAAAGATGAAAATCGACTGAGAACTTATGGTTGTATCCCACTCCATCAAGTACCCGAGGTTTCCATTAACCAGTGGTGGTTTCATGGAGAGAGATGGGGAAGTGATTTGGAAAAGATTTTTAACACGAAAACTAACTGACAGAAAAATGAAGTTTTGATTTTGAGGAGCAGCCAGCTTGGTGAGACTCGTCCACTGCGTGAGGAAATCACTGTGGGAACACACAGGATGTCACTATCGTGCTGGCCGGTGGGCCACTCCAGAGCACACTGATGTAGAGAAAAGCCGGATTATAAAGAGGTCTTTCTGCTGCTTCTGAGAAGTGAATACCCAAGGATTTAGGACAAGAGGAACCCATATTATCATAAATTTTCCTCCATAAATAGGTCTTAAGGAAAAGCTCCATTAAACTTATTCAAGAACTGAAATTTTGAAGCACAAACTTTAAACAGCTTTGTGATATTGCTTTGAATAGTTATACTCACATGCTGATTTTTTTTATGAAAAACTGCAAAAAAAATTATTGAGAGCCAGGAATTGGGCTAGTCTCTGCTATTGCAACCATCTCACAGGACCGACAACAACAAAAAACCTTATCAGCAATATCAAAAGAATGCTAAAATCAAATAAAAATCTATTTTCTGAAATAAAAAAAGACATTATTTTCTTTAGCTAATTTAATGATAATAGCAGATGGATTGATTGACCAGTTGAACCCATGGAATTGGACTTAATAGTTAAGGGGGTCAAAGTATGTGATCTCTAAAGGATTTCAATGTGTAAAATACGTAACTTTCATTTTTATCTTAGATTCCATCCAGGACATTGACATCATCTCTGTACTAGTGACAGGAGGACCTTTGTGCATGTCACAGGAGAAGGGGAGCTGACTTCCAAGGTTTTGTTTTTGTTTTGTTTTATTTTTGCCTAATCTGTCTTCCATTGAGAACAAGTATTTTTATTGTTTAACAATAAGACAGCAAAACACATAGCTAGACGTCACCAAGCTTAGAAGAGTAGGCCCTAACCATGCTGGGCCATAGGACAGGTTGCTGGAGCAGGGCTAGAGATTGCAGGCTGGCAAAGAATCTACAAATGAAGCAGAGAACAAAATACATGATATAATTTCGGTAAAGCACCCTCCCTATGTGGTTCATCAACAACAGCTACACCTCCACAACTGGAACATTTGCTTTGATTGAAAGTAATCATGTCTTGGTGTATGGAAATAAAAATATATACTCCTGAAGAGAGGGGGCATATTAAACTTATCACTTATTTTGCATTTCAACTCAAATCTACTCCTTACTGTTTGTTGTAATAAGGACCAGCTTGGTAGGGAGGGTTTGTGGTTGTAGAGTAGAGTTGAAGGTAGCAGTAGTGGGGCAGACAGAAGGGGAAAAAAAGTGAGATGACCCCTGTGGTGAAAAGAGAAAATAAACTCTGAAGGAATGAGGTAATAGAAATAGAAGGAGTAAAAATAGAAAAGGAAGCCAAGTCTTAACCATGTATTTCCCCCCTTAGGCACTTCACTTATAGTCAGTCCTGTAGGCAGAACTAGACAATAATTCCTCTCTACTCTAAACTATTCAAATTTATGACAAATAGTAGGTCTATGAGTATGTCACATTTTTTAAAAAAGACATTGACTAACTGTTGTATGTCCAGCACAGTATAACTAGAAAGATGAGAATTATGTAGAATCTTTTAGGAGGCTAAATATGTTTAGCTAGGGAAGATTTAGCAGAGGCATGATAATTAACTCAGAGTTTACAAAGGGCACAAGGCAGGTACATGTACACTTATGACAAGCCTGGGCAACATAAGGAGACCTTGTCTCTACAAAAAATTTAAAATTTTGCTGGGCATGGTGGCTTGTGCCTGTAGTTTCAGCTACTCAAGAGGCTGAGGCAGGAGGATCGCTTGAGCCCAGGAGGTTGAAGCTGCAGTGAGCCATGATTGCACCCCTGCACTCCACCCTGGGTGACAAAGTGAGACCCTGTCTAAAAAAACAAAAAAGATGTACAGTCACAACACAAGCATTGCCATTGATAGCAGATATAGGGTCAATGAGCTCAGACAAATTTGGAATCAGTGTAGAACTTTGTAATACTCAGAATCACCAAAAAGGAAATGAACTGCTTCACAAAATGGTGGGGGCCCCTATCACTAGATGCATTCAAGAGTTGGCTGTTGAGTACTCATTAGAGTTATCCTGGAAAGAAATCATATTTGTCAGAGCTCTCAATTGTAAGTGACAAAATACTAATTCAAATGGCTTGAGCAAAAAGGAAATGGATTTGGTTCAATATAATTCTAGATTCAGGCATAAATGGGCCCAAAGGCTCAAATGATATCACCAGGACTCTCTCCACTGCTCAGTTCTGCCTGCTTTTGTGTTGGCTTCATACACAGGAATGTCACCCCTGAGTTAGTGGCAAAGATGGCAACCTACAGCTCCAGTCTTACATTACATAAGCAATGCCTTTTTCTTGATAGCACCAGCAACTGCTAGAATTCACTCCAGCTTAGGTCAAGTGCCTCATCTCAGCCTATTGCTGTGGCCATGGGAAAGCCATGATCCCATCAGCCAGAAGGCGTATGCTTACTTCTGCACACATCTTGGTGGCCATGGGCATAGAGCACTTTCTATGGCCAAATCTGGGTCATGTGTACACACCAGAGCAGAAAAGAGGGATGGAGGCCAAAAATTCCTCCTTCCTAGATCATGTGGACTGAGAGCTGGCAAGAGAAAACTCAAGATGTTATTATCAGAAGAGGGAAGAGATTCACCACAAACAAAAATAACAGCTATCCTATAACACGAGCTCTTCATAAAATAGGAGGCCGGCCCACAAAACTTTTACAGCCTCTTCCAGTTAATATTATATTTATTTCTAAGTACACATGCTCTGTCAAGAACTGGGTACTCATTCTATAATTTAAAGCCACATTTTTGACATTTTAGGTACTTAATCCCTTTAGATAGTCTGTAAAATCAACATAGAAAATGGATTATTCAAGTAGTAGCTTACTACCTCCCTTTGTAGGATGTGTATAGACAGAAACAAATCGTATGCTGGTATGATGACTATCTGAAAAATGAACCCCTGATTTATGGCATTTGCCAATTTCCATGGTGTTAATTCTCCCATAATTGCCAATTTCAAGCTATCAACATGAGGTCACAAAACACAGATTGGGAAGAGATGCAATGCTCATGTACCTTCATCTCCCTGAGCTGGTGCCATTTGGCTCTAACACATCACTTAACAAGACCTATTAAATGTTACAAGTCTGTGAAAAATGATCTTGGATGATGGTGTCCAGCTTGATCCCATTTTATTCAAGGACATAATAAAAGATTGTGGATCATGGTGGCTCACGCCTGTAATTCCAGCACTTTGGGAGGCCGAGGAGGGCAGATCACCTGAGGTCAGGAGTTCAAAACCAGCTTGGCCAACATGACGAAACCCCATCTCTACTAAAAATACAAAAATTAGCCAGGCATAGTGGCAGGTGCCTGTGGTCTCAGCTACACTGGAGGCTGAGGCAGGAGAACCCAGGAGGTGGAGGTTGCAGTGAGCCAAGATTGCGCCACTGCACTCCAGCCTGGGTGACAGAGTGAGATTTTATCTCAAAAATAAACAAATAAATAAATAAATAAAATGTGTATGTATGTATTTATATATATGCATATATATATATATATATATATATAGAGAGAGAGAGAGAGAGAGAGAGAGAGTGCACATAATAATGTAAGTGTATCAATTTCCCTACAGCAGATTCTATTAACTACATCAGTGGGTTTTTTTAAATACGATATGGAATTCTTAGTGAGGTTGTCATTTATGAGCTATTTTAATAGCTCTCATTCTCAAAGTTTGAGAATTGGAATGATCTTGAAAGGAAACAGAGGCACTGTTAATTATCGATAGCTAATGATGATACCCCCAGCCCTGTTTGAAAAGCCTAATATAAGACCCCTCTCCACCTAACAAAAACTGCTATAAATTTTGTCGAAAAGAACCAAACCTAATTGGGAAAACAACATATAAGTTTATGATAGTTTATCAGTGACTTGACTTATTTTGTAATCAATACAAAAATATCACAAAAATAAATACAACTATGTATCAATGTCACATAGCAGGCAGTCAGCTAGGGAAGAAAATATGGGGGAAGTGACACAGAAACTCAACAGAAGAGTCATTCCTTATAGTGTGAGAACACATTAAAGGTGCCTTTAGCCAAGCTTCTTATTATGTTTCACTCGCAAATGCCTCAGTCCCAACTTCAAGCAGCTTGTATCTCAGACAGACAGTGGCAATGATTTAAAAGGAATTGCTTATCATTCCAACTTCTTCAAACACTGTAAAATAGAATATAGCTAAATATATTTCTTAGTTTGTTCATAATATCCTGTATGAATTTTAGAAATTAGTTTTTGTCCTCACCATCAGCAGCTTCAACTATTTAACTATTTTTGAACTGTGATAAAGACAATTTCAACTTAACACTGGGAATGGGGACGGTTACCACTTATCCAACCCTTACTTTGTCTCAGGCATTGTTCTACTTATATGGGCCCTTTGATGCATTCATTCAACAAACAATATTGCACCAGACTGTGATCTATAGGCCCAATAAATGGGTCCCAAGAGGTCATTCAAACATGTAAGTGCTGAATCAGGGGTTAGCAGCAGAAGCCCAAGTACAGAGGTTGCACAGAATGACAAGAGTGAGGGAGACCTGAGAACAGGCAGGAAGGCCAGAAACAGGTTCTTTCTTTGCTCTCTGAAGTCTCTCAGAGTGCTTGTTCCACTTATACCATAGATAAAATAAATATAGAACATCTTTTTAAAAATTAGAAATCTGAATTTACAATGAGAGAATTTTTTAAAATTCTGTAAGGAAAGTATTTTAAGGAAAACAGAAACCATAAAAAAATCAATCTACTGAATTTGTCTCAAAATTTAAAACTTCTATAGGAAAATATGCTGTAAATAAAGTCAAAAGACAAACAACAAACTTGAATACAACTTTTGCAATACGTATTGTTTCATACAAAAGATCTCTTATAAAATCAGTGGAAAGAGAGAAATAGAGAAAGAGAGAGAAGGAAAGGAAAAGGTAGAATTAAGAAAGAAAGGCAAAAAAAAAGCAAAAAACAAACACAAAAGCATCTCATAATTTTATATACATCATTCATAATTTAAAAATATTAACATCCCTCATAATTTTAAAAAGTCAAATTAACACCACAATGATGTATCCCATTTTAACCCACACATCCAAAATTAAAGCACACATGTAAGCAAGTGTGTGGTGAGAGATAAATTACGCAACTTCTCTCGGGGACAAATTTGGCAAAACACCAACATTTAAAATACATATATTCCTTGACTTTGAAATTTGATCAGAATCCAGAAAATAAATGAAATCAGGATTTTGACTAACAAACAAGCAAGCTACCTAAAAATGAACACTATTGTTTCTAGTTGATTGATGATGTGACTTGTAATATGGGAGAATCTGAGTTTTCCTGGACTGTCCTAATGGATACAAGTCAACTTAGCAGAATATTTATTAGCAAAGCTAATAACAAATTTCTGGGCTTAATTTGATCTGTGACTTGCTTGAATTGGTTTTGCCTTTGCCCTCCCCCAGACTCAAGAAACCCAGAGAAACCAAGGCTGTTCAATACCCAGCATATTACAACCCAGATTAGCAAACATGTTGCACTGTGCCAGGGACCTGGGAGGAGAGAGAGAAAGCAAGAGGCCAAGTAACAGAGAAACCAAAGGCTGTGTGAATGCATGGATGGAAACAGCTTCACAGAAGAATACTACATGAAACGGACCTTGAACAGCAGGAAGAAATTGGAGAGCTGCAGAGGACTAGAAGAGCATTCCAAGGTTAGAGAAGAGCAAGGCCAAGAGTCAGAAATGGGCAGGAAAATTCGAGACTTAAAGACAAATCTAGAAGCTATTGGAAGAGGAGCCATAAAATTCTTGGCACTCATCCATAGCCATCAACGGACAAAGGAAAACAGAGTCCCTGTATCACAAGATTCCCTATAATGGTGTCTCAACCTTCATGCATTCATGAATTTTCCTCAAAAGTCTTGCCATATTAGCCTATAGGCATATTTACTCTAAATTTTTTCTTTAAGTCAACTTCTTTTTTCTTCAGCCTCATTTTAGGAAATAATATCCATGAAATAGCAGGTTTAGTATGCCAGAAATAGTACTCCAATACATGTTAAATAAATATACAGTCAATAAGATGTTTTTAAAAGTTCATGGTATATCACCATATCCCATTGTGAGGAATGTTGCTCTTTAGAGATAGTCACTTTAAACCGAGCACCAAGAAAGCTGTATTTGTTCATGTTTATACCACATATGACAACTTAGACCAAACATGGAGTGTGAAATTGGGGATACCAGATGGCATTGTAAAAGTGTGCTGAGGCATAAGTTAACTTACTACAGTCAAATGATTAACATTTTTTGAACCACTGTTATGTGCAGCCTGTGTACTACTTATATAAAATAGCTTATGATTGGACACGAAGTTTATACAAAATCAAATAACGTAACCAAGCAAGCTCCTAATGCAAACACCTTCATATTCTAAAACCCTGACAACCTGATATTAAATATCATTTCAAAGTCTTTTTGGCTCAGTTTTGACTTCCAACCTTTGAGGAAGGTGGTTGTATCCCACTTAAAAGGATGACTATCCTTTAAGGGGGAAGACCACAATACCACAAGAAACAAGAAAAAAGATACAACCATCAATTATCCTACAACATTTACTAAAGATGGGAGAGGTTTCATAATAGTTGGCAGCTGGTTGGAGTCATGGTGTGGTTTCTCTTTATCTGTTTATTTGCTCAAGGTACATGCATTTATGTCTCCCACCAGCATAGTTTCCCGGGTGACTAAGGCAGATTTTTAACTAGCATTCTAACTGTGTTAACATACACCTCTCTTCATGGAAAACTAAACAACCCATCTTCCATAGGTCACAGAAAGAAATGAAGGAATTGTTTCTTACTCTCCTAGTTAAATGGCCTATGGCTTTGGGAATTTGAGCAAGGTCTGTTTCTACTCCCTTGTTTACCCCTAAACCATACAAAACCCCTCTTCTTCAAGTAGCCATATGTGTTTGCTGAAGTGGAACAGGACAGAAAGTACCAGCTGAAACATATTCTGGGACACTTGGAGAGAACAACCAAAATGATTAAATGTTTGGGAAATAAGTTTCACAACAAAAGAAATAAAGGATTTTAGGTATATTGTGCCTTAAGAGAATAAGGCTAAGGGCAGACATGTGACTATATTCCCAAAGGATGGGGGCGGAAGACAGGCAGAAGACAAGGATCTGCAGGCATATACATGCAAGTGAAGCAATATTGACCTTAACAGATGTGTTATGTGAGCTGTAATTCCCTGTAGTTGAGAGGCAGGACAGCAAACAGTTTAGGTACAGAGACTCTGGAGCTAAATTGCAGCACTCCTGACTGCATGACTATGGGCTCTCTGAGCCTCAGTTTCCTGGCCTGTAAAATAACAACAATAATAGTGCAACAGTAATAGTGCCTACCTTATTAAGGTTTTTGTGAAAATTAGATTTGTTACTATATGTAAAATGACTGAACCAGTGCCTGGTACATAGTAATTGCTATGTGTCTGATACTGCTGTTGTTGTTTTGTTAGGATTACACTAATTATAAGCATTTGGTATATTTCCATTAAGAGTAAGAAGTTTGAGAATTAAAGTGCATGAAATTGAGGTGAGATGTTGAATAGAATGAAATTTCTTACTAAGGGAGATTGGGAGTTTTATTCTTCAGGATTGTTTTGACTTATTTTTATTTGTTTTTCTTGTTTAAGCTGGGCTGGTATGAATGTAGTTCTTCCTAGAAGGTAAGGTGGATACAAGGTGGCCCAATGAGTTCTTCAAAACCGGCTCATTTGGTATTAACAATGTGACACCAGCCTGGGATAGAAAAATTTTTCTTAAATCAACTCACAAGAAATGTCTCCTGTCAAGGTCAATGTTATTTCACTTGCGTGCATATGGCCGACAGATCCTTGCATCCACCAGTCAATAAACATGTGTGATGGTGTCTCTTTCTACATTAGGAGTGGGGGTTGGGGAGTGTCTCTGGATCCAAACTTTACAAGAGATGTGAGCAGGCTCTGTGTGTCTCTGCAGTCCATGTCAATCAATAAAATTAGTCCCTTATGTCTCCCTTTTCTTGAAGGCATTTAATAAGTTACATATTCATTGTTTTAAGAAGCACACTTGAGTAACAATATAGCTTGTGTGCAGAAAAAAAGAACATTCAGGCTGGGTGCTGATGCCATTAAAAGACTTGGTGATAAGAAGTAACCTCAAACCCTGGTGAAATCTTCTGAATGAAGTGGGAGTCTGCTTGCTGAAAGACTGCAGGATTCGATCTGAGGGGAGCCACTTAGTAGTTGACAGATGTGGCTCAGTGGGTGTTTAAATTCTGTAGAGCCTCAACATTTGCAGATTCAGCTATTCACGGTAGACCACTGGAGAGAAACCTCAACAGTCTATCCCATGTAATCATTTGTACTTCTACTGCAAGACTGGAGTTCATGAGAGACCACATAGCTAATGATGGAATACAGTGGACTACCTAGGGCAGTTCAACATAGTGCCAAAATTCAGACAGCTTATTTATTGCACATGTTGGGACAAATTTTGACAGTAAAGGGGGTGTTATTAATAATTACAAGAGGATAACAAGCATAATATGAGCCTGTTCTGGGCAAATAGAAACATATGGTAAGCCTATCTTTCTTAGTCCATTTTGTGTTGCTATAACAGAATACCACAGACTGGGTAGTTTATAAACAATAGAAGTTTACTCAGTTCACAGTTCTGGAGGCTGAGAAGTTCAAGATGGAGAGGCCACATCCAGTGAAGGCCTTCTTGATGTGTCATAACATGTGGAAGGCATCACATGACAAGAAAGTGTGCAAGAAAGAGAGGGAAGGGGGCAGAACCTATCCTTTATAAGGATGCCACTCCCGAGATAGTGGCATTAATCCACTCCTGAGGGCAGAGCCCTTATTACCTAATCACCTCTTAAATGTCCCACCTGTCAATGCTGTTGCACTGGGAATTGAGTTTCCAAAATGTGGACTTCAGGGGAACATTCAAATTATCACACTACCCAACATCCAACTTTAGGATCCTCTATTAGTGTAAGCTGTATTGCTGATTAATTACTTTTTTAAAAATAATTTCTTTATTTAAAATAGCAGTAAAATGAGATATAAAATTTTAATTGTTCGATTAACTTGTGTGAAGGTTTACAGATAAAATGGATAATAGTGGGAAAATGAGGGAGCTATATAAACATTTCCATTTTGGATATTTATCAACATCTTGCCCTAGAACCATCATGAGACTCCGAAGAGTTTACTGAATTGTCACACAGAGAATAAATCTGAAGATTTGTATGTCCTAGTCCTATTTCTATCAAATTGAGCCAGAGCACTTAAATAACAAGAAGACCACCTGAGCTCAACTCCAAACACCAGCACCTGGGTTTGTTATTATTCTGACAACTAAAATGAATGATCAAGTGGGTCACTGGTGATATTTATTGATTTCTTGTAAGGCATTATTTGGCAGCTGAAACTAATTATTTAACTTGGAAAATTTTGGAATCGGCAACATCAAATTTTGGAATTAGCAGCCCTATGAAGGCTCCAGGTAAGAGGAAATAATTAACATGTGCCATACACTCAGAATTGCCAGGCTCTGGGCTAGACTATTTATATGAATGCTCTAATTTAATCTTACCACTCTATGAAGGAGATATTATCCTCATTTATCAGCTTGAGAAATCAGAAAGTTTGTGTAACTTGCTCAAGGAAAGTCATTTATATTTTTCCTAAATGTTTTTACACAATCATGGCAAGAAGCATGCTTAAAGTTGACAGCAGAAAAGCAACTTTATCTTCTGTTCATCTGGGAAGGTGAAGAGATATTAGTTCTTTGCTGCTCCCCACCCCCTCCCAAAAAAACACTACTGTTCAGTCTATCACGTATGAACAAACTTCTTGAAACTAATTTGGCTAATCGGTGCTTTCCTACAGACTAGCCTGCCTATCTGTTGGCGGCGTCTTTGTTGCTCTGTGCAATTCCCAGGAGATCTAGAGGAATTCTGGAGCCTAAGTGACATAAACAGGGCAGTGGTTTGCAAATATTTTACTATCAACAGTCAGAAAGCCCTGTTTTGGGTAATCTCTTTCCTAATCTTCAATTAAACATCTGTATTGAAGAGTCATTAAAATGAAGAGGAAGAAATTGGCATTACAGGGTGTAATGGGAAGACACAGTAACTTCAAACTGAAGCTAAGAGGTGGCTGAAAAGCATTTTCTTACAAATGCAATGATAAAGAAGTGTAGAGAGCACCAGCGTGTTCAAAAACTAGCCGCCATCTGCAATATGTGACCTCCCGTTGAACTCACTTCAGGTTAGAAGGTGAACAGACTGAGGTCTATGCTACAGTAATTACCTGTAATTATCATTTTGGAATGTTTTTTACATAAAAGGAAATCGGTTATAGTTATGCTGTAATCATCTACTTATGTACAGTTTTTGTCAATTCTGCCTATGACAGAAAATGGGAGGGTACAGGGAAGAACACTCTCTAGTCAAAGTTGTATATGAAAATGTCACCACAAGTTGAGCAAATAAAATGACCCAGGATTTTTAATGCATATATGAAACGTTGAAAGCCTGGCACTGGCAGATTTTAATAGTAAAATAAAAATTTGAGTAACCTAGCACAGATCACCTGGACCTGTGTATCCAGCTGGGAAATGTGTTCAAAGATGAAAAATCATTTTTGGCTGACTTTCTCCAGGACACCCCTTTGCTCTAGAAAACTCCCTTGGTAGAAACAGCCTTCCCACTCCTCCCATGCCCCAGGGTAAACTCCTGCTCATAGTTCGAGATGCATCTCAAATGTCGCCTCTGCTATGAAGCCTCCCCTGAACCTCAAGGCAAAGATTTGTGATCTCTTGGCAGGCTGCTTTAGCTTCTTATACAGAAATATCTTTCCCACGGTTCACTGCACGTGGTGTTAGTGCCTGAGAGTGGTCTGCCTCCAGCACGTCAGCCCACCGACCTCCAGGGCTGATTCTAGTGACCTGAAGGATTAGACACAGGAATTTTTCCTCATTCAATATCCAAGAAAATGATGTGCACACCTGGTGGAAGGCTTTTGTTCAGTACAGGTCAAGGAAGTAGGTCACAAGTGTCTGCTGTTCATGTGTGTGTTCTCTACTAAATATGAGTTCCTAGAGCTCAAGTAATTAGGTCTTACTGACTTTTTATAATCTGTGCATATGTAGTATAGAGTACACATGCCTTATATGTAAATGTATGCTCATACAATAAACTGCAAAGTAAATCGTGTAACCCTTCTCCATTGCCAGAAATGCCATTTCCCCAATTTTTATTTGCTAGGATTTATCTCAATTTGAAAACACTTTTTTGACTGTAACTGAGGTAGCCTCAAATTTGCAAAGGAATTTAAACTTCTATCTCCATCCCTGAGATCCAGATACATATACGCAACTTCTGACCTGACTCTCTACTTGTAAATCTAATAGGCATTTCAAGTTTATCAAGGCCAAACAAGAACTATGGAGTTTACCCTCACCCCATGCCTGAAAGTGATCTTCCTCCACTCTTCCCATCTCAGTAGCTTCAGTCTCAAATCTAACCACTGCTATCACCTTGGTCCCACCCATCAGCATCTCACCTGAATGACTTCCATCTCCTCGTTGCCATTGTTGTTCCCTTACACACAGGAATAGCTTTAGTGTTCTTCTTAAATAGTTAATGTCATGTTATTCTTGAACCCAAAAGTCTCTAATTTTTTTTGAGATAAATTATGCGTCACTTAACAACAGGTGCATTCTGAAAAATTTGTCCTTGGGTGATTTCATTGTTGTGCAAACATCATGGAGAGTACTTTACACAAACCTAGATGGTATAGCCTACTACTCACCTAGGCTATATGGTATAGCCTGTTGCTCCTAGACTACAAACCTGTACAGTACATTACTGTACTGAATACTGTAGGCAATTGTAACACAATGGCAAGTATTTGTATGTCTAAACATATAAAAGATGTAATAAAAATATGGTATAAAAATAAAAAATGGTACACCTGTCTAGGGCATGCACCATGAATGGAGCTTGCAGGACTGGAAGTTGCTCTGGGTGAGTCAGTGAGTGAATGTGAGGGCCTAGGACATTGTTATACACTACTATAGATTTTATAAACACTACACTTAGGCTACACTTAATTTACACAAAAATTTTCCTTCTTCAATAACAAATTAGGCTGGGCACGGTGGCTCATGCCATGGCTCATGGAATTTTAAGCCTGGCACTTTGGGAGGCTGAGGCGGCTGGATCGCCTGAGATCAGGAGTTCAAGACCAGCCTGGGCAATGTGGTGAAACCCCATCTCTACTAAAAGTACAAAAATTAGCTGGGCATGGTGGCACATGCCTGTAATCCCAGCTACTTGGGAGGCTGAGGCAGGAGAATCGCTTGAGCCCAAAAGGCAGAGGCTGCTGTGAGCCAAGGTTGCACCATTGCACTCCAGCCTGTGTGACAGAGTGAGATTCCATCTCAAAAAAAAAAAAATAAATAAATAAATAAATAAATAAATAATAATAATAAATTAACCTTAGCTTACTACAACTTTTTTGCTTTATGAACTTTTAATATTTTAAGCTTTTGACTCTTGTTACACTTAGCTTAAAACACAAACAGATTGTACAGCTGTACAGAATGTTGTCTTTATTTCCCTATTCTGTAAGTTTTTTCTATTTTTAAAAACTTTTTTTTTTTTTTTTTACTTTTTAGACATTTTTATTAAAAGCTAAGACACAAACACACACATTAGCCTAGGGAAACACAGGGTCAGGATCATAAAGACATCACCGGTGACAGGAATTTTCAGCTCCATTACAATCTTGTGGGACCAGTGCTGTGTGTGAAGTCTGTCATAGACCAAAACATTGCTATGCACCCCATGACTATACTGAGGACAATGTCCAAACTCTTTAGGGGCCTCCAATGTTGAATACAGTCTGTGGGTTGACAACCTCTCTGAGCTCATTTCCTACCTTGCTCCACCATATACATTGGGCCCACATACCTTCTTTCTATTCCAGGAACCTGCCAGGATTTTCCCCTCTTAGGACATTGCATTTGGTCTTCCCTCCCTGGAATGCACTGCCAGGTGTTCTCCTGGCTGACTCCATCTGGTCATTCCAGTTTCAGCCTGAGCATTGACTCTTAGAGAAATCCTCCTTAACCAACCCTCTACAACAGATCTCCACGTGCTCTCCAGAGCACCCCCATATTTTGTTTGCTTTGAAAATTACTTTGTTCATTGTCTTATTACCTACACTAGGATGCAGACTCCATGACAGCAGGGACCTTGCCTATCTCATTCACTACTGAATCCCCAGCTCCTAGAATAGGAGAGGTGTTCACTTGTGGAAAGAAGAAGGAGGAATCCTGAAAACAAACCAAAAACACTGCCATGAGAAATTGAATTGTAATACAAATGCTAGGAAGCGGCTGTCCTATAGACACATGATGCTCTCCGTGTTGTCAGCTGTAGGATTAAGTGAGAACTACACACAAAGAACAATCTAGTGACAAATGTGCAACAGTTTGCTTTGTGACCTCCCTAACACGGAGGTTTGTCAGTGCGCTGGCAGAATAGATGTTATCCAAATTGCCTGTATGGCCAACACAGCTATGTTAGACATGTGGCCTGCTCAAAAGATAATGGGCAGGACTCTCACCTCATAGAATAGGTTCTCATGACTGAAAATACGGTAGCAGATCCAAAATATACTGAACCAAATAGCCCAGTCCTTCAGCACAATGGAAAGAGGCTAAAGAAATGATCAATGTTATACGTCACAAATCTCAATCCTACCCTGTCTCAAATCCAGATCAGGGTGACCAATTAGCTCCCAATCCTAGTACACTCATGTGACAGGCAAGTTAGTGAACTTTTGTGATCCATAGTTTCCTCCAATATTTAATGTCCCTGTTTTAAGCCCTTTTGTGATCAGCAAGTAACGGTGTGGCCATCACCTATCACCTAAGCAGAAATGCTATATATCTCAAGAAATATCTCTCTGTGCTGTTTGACACAGCATACCTGCTAGTGACAGGGCAGCAATGGGAAGAGAAGGACCTCCGGGTTCTGGGATGAGGTTATTGGAGAAACAGAACGGGGGCATGCCCCATTTCTTCTATGGCTGTGAGTGAAATCAAGAACATGCAACAGAACTGGGTTTTGAATGAGGCAGTTAGGAATTTAAGCTCTGGAATTAAAAATGCCATATTTTACCATTTATTGGTTTGTGATACCAGGTGACTAACAACCTCTTTAATTTCAATTTCTGAAAATGAAAAAAAAAAAAAAAAAAACTACAGCACCCACATTGCAGGCTGCTGGAAGGACTGAATTAGGTAATACATATGAAGGATTTAGCATAGTTCCCGGCATATGGCAAGTGTGTCAACAAACAGTAGCTTTTACTTTGGCAGTGTAGAGAATTTGAGTTTTTCAGATGCTATTTACTGATAAATAGTGGTTAAAACGCATCTTCAGTTACATTTATTGTTTGATGACTTTGTTGGAAGGGTTTGGGCAAGGAAGGCAGCAGGCCCTTCCTGCCATGTATTTCCAACGTTCCTGCAAGGGCTACAGGATACAGAGAATGTGCCAGCAGAGGCATTAGTCCACAGAACTGATTACCTGGGAGTCGAATACACAGGTACCCCGGCATGGGTAGTATATGAAAAAACGATAGAAATGCTCACTTTATAGGATAATTATCACAAGTAAGTGAGATAAATTATGTAAAAGTACCTGGAGACTAAGAAGTAATTTTTTTTCTCTTTCCTTGGCATGGTTTGGAAAATGCTTAAAGTCTTTACATAATAATTTACAATAATTTTTTTTTTACCTAAAAAAATTTATTTTTTAAACCTAAAAGAGACTGTTACTTTCCATGGCAAATTCTTGGAATGCTATGTGTTTATTAAACTTTTTTTTTTCTAATAATCTCCCTTTCCTTTCTCACCCTTTGATCCTTTCCCTTGCAGTCCTTCCATTTTTCACATTCCATTAATTTACATTTTGTTGCAGAATCCGGTACAAGACCTTTACTGTGGCACCAATCATAGAAAGACTTTTTTAAATGGTCAGTTTCTGTAGAAAACAGAAGAATCCTGGCAGGATGCATCCTGCCACACTCTGATAGACATTTTTTCTCTGAATTAAAAAAAAAAAAATGGCTCTTTTGGTATTCTATGCAAATGATCTTTGACTGTAAGTTGGAAACACATTCAGCTGCCTCCTCAAGCAAAGATGTCTTTTCAATGTCAGAATTCTTAAAAGTCCTTGAATAAAATTCACTTCCCTCTAGAGTTGTATTTGATGTATTTTAATATTGCTATTTTCTTTCATTGTTGCATAGAGATGCATTCCAATTTTGTTTGTCTGTAGTTTATAATAAAAGGAACCAAGGGAAAATCAGTAAGGGTCTATGGAAAGAGTTAAATCATTTCCCTACAGCTTCCCTAAGCGGAACTGATAGTCTTAGTCTGACTTAGGGAGCTGGAATAGAAAGGCTGCCAACATCTGTTTTGGTCAGAGTCAGATAAAAGAGACTAATTCATAGCGGGAATAACCCATGTATGGCATTCTGTATTCCATTACCCTTTTCACAAAAAAACATGCATGATATAGATAAGCAGATATATTTCTACCTAAACTTTTCCACAGTGGAAGTAAAAGAAAGGTGAAAGGCTCAAAAGAGTTGTTACTGATTTATTTACCTAGAATAAAGTCAGGGGGCATAGCACACCAACATTACCACCACTATGTTGTAGGGGCTCGGTCTCAGCCATTTGACAAAACTGATTTTGAAATTTTTTAAAATAGAAGTGAGAATAACTTCTCAAATACCGATAGAAACAAGGGTCAGGACTGACATAAACAAATGAAACACCAGAATAATGCACAACCCTAGTTTTATCCATTAATTTCAACCTTATTTCTACTAAAAGTAATTCAAGAACTGCTAATATGTAACCTAATGAACTAGTTTGAGATCATCTTCTCTCATTATTGGTAAAGATGCTAACAGGTAGGCAAGAGAAGTAGTGCATGATCTGCATAACTGACAAAGTGAGTAAGCCACAGAGAAATAATCAGCTCATGGCTATATCAAGAGCTCAACACCAGAGACAATGTTTTTCAATTGGCAAGGGTACAGCAGTGGAGGTCAGTGAAGAGAGGTTGGTTTTGTTGATTGGTTGGTTGGTTCGTTGGTTGTACGGGAACGAATACTATCAGGTCCCTTTCTTACCCAAGGATACACAAAAAGTCTCCAACACCAGTGTCATCAAGAAACTTGTTTAGCTCTGAATTCTTTAATACAAACAGCTCAGGCTTAACATTTATTTTATTTTTTGAAATATTTGCATGATTGAAATCATATTATGATAGGAAGAGGGTTTTATGATATCCTGTTGACAAGGAGCAGGAAAGTCTTGAGTCAAAACAGCCCAGTGGATGAACTACATGCCACAGTTTTGATACCTAGAACCTATGATTCCCATTAGAAGACATGCTCCACCTCAGACCCTCCGCACGTGGATGTGACTGGTGTTCTTGTTCTCAGAGTTAGAATTCTGTTCTCCTACTTAAAAATTAAGCAGCACAAGCTCTATGTGACTCCCTGCTCTTTTGCTCTTCTATCCCTTTCCTTCTTGGTCATCTTTCTCACACTCCCTTTCTCTTCCATTGCCTTGGAAATTGGTCTTGGTCGTTTCAGGGAATATGTCTTGTACCTGAACACTGGAATGCAAGCTCCTTAGAAGCACGAGGACACAGAGATGGTATTCCAAAAAGCACTTTTTATTAAAGAGTAAAACCATGATCACCCCAAAATCCAGTACTGAGGAATTAGCTGCATCTGAGGAAAAGCAGCTCCTGCGACAGGGTGGGTCAGGCTGAAAACATTTGCTTATGAGCAAGTGTCTTTTTAAATAACAACTGTAGTCTTTGATACTCAGAACACAGTACAAATGTTTTATGTTTCTGGATTCTTTAAACATCTTAGCACTTTAATTAAAAGCAAAATGTAACACTACCACCACAGCCACCCCTAAAACTATTTGAAACTTTTTTGACGTTCCACTTTTATGAGAGAGATTTAAGCATATTTTTCTGATGTATAGGATCCATATTTAGGGCCCAGGGAGGTATGAACGGAAAGACTTCCTGTTGCCTCTTCTCTTCTGGCATGGAGACTACAGACATAATTAATAAGATATATTATTTAATTAATAAAAATATCTTTGCATGAAGTAAAAATACACTTAATAAAAGGGTTTTCTAAAACAGTGTATGTTCAAGCCAATCTCTTAAATCTTCTATAGGCAAAGCAAATGATGCTGAATGCATAATGATCATTCATACTCCGAATCTCAATTCTGCAGCAGAACAGAGCCATGATAACATGAGAAATGCTGTTATGTTCTCTGTTTTTACCAAAGCAAGAAAACTGCTACTGCCCTTCAAAAAGATTTTTAACAGGAGAGAATATTCTCTTTTTTTATTTGCATTCCAGATAACTGAATTTCTTTTTTCATCTGCCAAAGAATGTCGGTGCTCTGATCCTTCTAAGAAATCTGGGAGTAGTAGCCTGGAATTATTTATGATTTATGCCTACTGCCATAAAGGATTTGAGGCCTGGGATTCAAAGAATTGATATGACCAACATGCTAGACTCTGCCCTTGACTTTCTGTCCAAAGACGTGTGTGTCATTTACTCTGTGAAACAAAAGACGAAATGTCATAGAATGACAGAGTTATAAGGAATCTTTACTACTGGAAACTGCAGATAATTTTATAATAAACTTAGTTCCAAGGAAGTAAAATAACCTGTACAAAGCCAAAGGGCTCATTAGTAACAGAAATGAGAGTAGAACCAAGTCCCCTGAGTTCAAATCTTTCCCCACTGGTCCACACAGTCCTCCCTCTGTGCAGGAGTCATTAGAAGGATACTGCTATGAGGGTGAGAACATTTCTAAAGTCTCTGAATGCTTGAACATGCACAGAAAGTACAAAACAGTAAATTTAATTTTCTTTCAAATACCATGTTCTATTTGATACTTAGACTAACTCAAGGGGTACCCCAAATGCGTCACAAGCAAGCCACCATGTGGCCACCACCATGTTCCTCCTTTCCCTGCTACTGTCCCTGGCAAAGGCAGTGGTTAAATAGCATCCAAAGAGCCCCTGCCTTTTGCTAGACACTATTAGGCTGCCAGCCTGCCCTCCCTTGATGGTGTGGGGATGTGGGTGCTAGGAGGTACCGTCTGACTCACAGGCTATGAGCCAAAGCTGGTGGCATTAACAGATTTCAGACCATTAAGCTTGGATGGAGTTTCATTAAAGAGAAGGAGGTGTAACACTTTGTCAAACTAAAACAGGTCTGAAGCATGTATTGGGAGATGGAATATGGCTCCATGGGCTCAGAGTACTAGAACAAAAAATGCCATGGGAAGGCAGCCTGGGTAAGTAACTGAAAAATCTTTTCACATGTATTTTTCTGATGAATAGGATCCATATTTAGGGCCTGGGGAGGCATGAACAGAAAGACTTTCTGTTGCCTCTTCTCTTCTGGCAAAGCTGCAGTTCCTTTTGTGGGGAATCCCAAGAGTCATCTTAAGCAGGCCAGGCATCTTTCTCCCTCACTTGTGCCATTGCTCCTCCAGTATCTAATACAGGAGGGACTTTGGCTCTGGGAAAACAAAGGCAAATTCCAAGCAGGAAGAAGAAACTCAAATTGATTTATGGGCAGTGATGTGCTAGTAAAAGTCTAACAATCAACTCTCCAGGAAAGAAATATATCCATAAATATGTGCATTGATTTACTATCAATGTGACTAACATAAAGGATCTAAGGATATAATTTATAAGTATAATAAAATATACAAAACTCTATATTGTAAATTCTGTGTAGTAAGTTGATTTCTCATGGGATGCTCTCCTTGATTTTTATCTAACTCATGTCCTTAGCCAACCTACGATGGCAGTTAACAAACAAGTATAATTCCTGCATAAATTGTTGTTTAATATTTTCACTTATATTAAGGAATAATAAACAACAATGACTTACGTCAGTACAACACTTGTTCGTTGATGACATGGGCAACTTCTTTGCTGAATTAGATAATATTTTAATAGTTGTTAAATACTGGAAGAATCTTTTCTCAATTTTTAGGCTATTCATATGTAACAACTGCAGGCACAACACATGTTTAAATTTAGTATGCATATTAACATTTCCTCCACTTTCTTGTCTGGATTATCAATGAAATGATAAGTCAACACCCTGATTTGTAGTCAGTTTCTGTGATGCAAATACCCTCAACATGTTGACTTCAAACTACTCATGTGATGTCACTGAACGTGGAGATAAAATGAGATACACAGTGACCCACCATTATACAGTATGTCCATCAAACAGGTACAAGAGATGTAACTAACCTCAAGAACATAGATCATAATAAAATGTAGCAAAATAATTAGGAAATGATGATGAGTTTGGGACATTTCTTACCCTTGTTTTTAAGATAACTTATATAACTGAAAGTTTATGTAATTTAATTTTTAATAGCAGCTGTGTTTGACAACTGGCTCACAAAATTCCTGAAAACTTAACAATCAGCTCTCATAAGCTAGTGTGAGCTGGCTCCAGCACTCCAAGAGCGGGGAAAGGACATCCTTTGAAAATGAAGTATCAGGAAAAGGATGACTAGTTTATAAGATATATATTCAAATTAAGTTATAAAGCTTTGTAAAGCCATTTGTTTAAAAAGTGAATTTCCAAAATCTTGTCCAGTCAGTAGATTTGGCATTTCTGTCCAAGTGTGTGCAGGGTTAGAGTTTCTCCACTTTCCCCACAGTCTTTGACCACCCGCTCCAGCTCTCCCGCAGCCTCCCACTGCACAGAGGGATGCATTTAACACACTTCATGAGAGCTTCACCTTGTCCTATCCAAAATAACTCTTTCTGGGGCCAATTTTTTAGTGTAATTTATTCCAAACCTTTGATGGGGAAACTTGTACTCTTGAAGCTGTTCAGATGTGCAGCCAGCAGGGAGCTCCTGGGCCACATTGGCTTCTCCAGCCACAGATGTTGTGGCCAAGCCTGACGCCCAGGTACACCACGTGGATTTATAACATTCCTTGAGGGAGAGTGGACCCATATCCTGTAAATGAATGCATTATGCTTATCCACGTTCTTGTTTTTCATCTGTGACAGGTATTTTATGGATTGGAGGTTTCATTTAAATGTTGCATAACCCTCCTTTAATAAATACTGTGAATACTCAATATAATTGAAATAAGAAAGACTGCCTTTGTTTCGACATAACTGATTCAAAAATAAAAGGACTCATCATGACTAGAAATTGATCTTCAAAAATATCAGTTACATTGGAAGGTATGATCACATGTGTATCACAGTTTAATCATAATGAAAGAAGAATAAACAACATAAGAATTTGTGCCTTTTTATATGGCTACTGTGAATTCCCCAGACATAAGACACTACAGAATGTGCCATTTGGTCAAATTACTAATTTGGCTTAGTTCAAAGCAAAGCCAGGATGTATCAATTTAAAAATGTTAAGTTATAAAACACTTTTAAAAGAAATTAAGTTGCATTACCTTGTAATACAAGATATAACTGAAGTTGCTATCCACATTATCAAATAGAGCTCTTGCTTAGGCAGCTTGAATGCATGGGAGATTATGTGAAAAAGGGAATCTGTGGTGACATTTTAGTTTGTACCTGTAGCACTTAGCACAACGCCTGACGTGTAGTAAACACTCAAAAGGAGTTACTGGAATAAATTAATTACTAAATGTCTTAATGATTCAAGAAAATTTACTTTCATTATTGTAAAACCTTCTTCTGTTCTATAGACTAAACATAATTAGTAATGCCATCTATGACACTAATTTCTTTAAATAAATATTTTCTCTATTAATACCATTAATTTTTTTTTTCTTTTCTTTTTTTTTTTTTTTTTTTGAGACGGAGTCTCGCTATGTCGCCCAGGCTGGAGTGCAGTGGCCAGATCTCAGCTCACTGCAAGCTCCGCCTCCCAGGTTCCCGCCATTCTTCCGCCTCAGCCTCCCAGTAGCTGGGACTACAGGCGCCCGCCACCGCACCCGGCTAGTTTTTTGTATTTTTAGTAGAGACGGGGTTTCACCGTGTTAGCCAGGAGGGTCTCGATCTCCTGACCTCGTGATCCGCCCGCCTACCGGCCTCCCAAAGTGCTGGGATTACAGGCTTGAGCCACCGCGCCTGGCCAATACCATTAAAATTTAGGCCTTTACCTAAATTATCACACTTTGAATTATGGGAGTCAGTAATCAAGAAGTTATAGTACTCTTCTGTTGTTTTTTCCTGCCCAGGGTCCATTTCCCTTTCTACCGCTAGTAGCACTCTTATTTTCCCTTGGGAAACCACGTCTCCACTTCTCACAGTCCATGAAAATACTTTGAAGTTGACTGCAACCCCTGTCCAGAGTGGGCATATGATCTAAGCCTGGCCAGCAAGGCTGTCCACAGTGACAGATTTGGGGATGAGCTTATGACCTATTATGGATCAATAAAATAAACTCCCAAGAACTTTGCTGGAATTATTATGAGAGATGCTCTTTCTCTGCTAGTATGCTAATCTGGTAGGATGTAGGCCTGATGTTGATGGCTGTCACATTTAAGCTTAGGGAAAAAGCAGGACCAGGACTGAGGCCAGTGCAGGACAATGCAGAGCTGAGAGATAAGGAAAGACAGACTCCAGATGGATGACACTATCTGCATATCTTCACAGTGACAAAAGGCTGCTCTACCCTTGGAGTTTTCCATTGCAGAAGCATGTAATTTAGCGGGGTTTCTGTCATTAATAACCAAATGAGTCTATTCCGTAAGTTTGTTCTATGCATATTTTCATAGCATGTTCTCCTTGGTTATATTTTAAGACCCAATAAAAGTACATAGGTTTCTTCTGCTGACAAAACACAAAATTTTAAATTCTGCTAACCATTCCAAACATTTAAATTACAGACTTCAGTAATTGAGAACTTACCATATAATTTAAGCCAAGAACTGACTTTTTAATTCTTTTTTTCTAGGAAAAAAAAATTTCTGTGTATTTTGATTGCTTACAGAAGCTAAGACAGTACCTTGCTTTCAGAAAACAACTCAAATGTTGAGACACTATGATTTGGAAAGTCCTTTCCTATACAGGACCTTGTGTGCCAGCTTAATCATACCCATCCCTGCCAAGGGATAAGGGATCCAAGGTACTCACAAGTGAGTAAGCCATTAGGGTGACAAGAAGTACACAAAACGAGAAACAGGGTGCTCTTCTTCTAGAATGCATGAAATGCCTCACAAAACTCTTGTCTTCAGAGGGGAACTAGGAACTTTAAAGATTCTGAAACAATTTTTTACCATCCCAAATATGGTCTTATGAAATCAAAACATTGTAGAAGGAGCCCTGATCTTGGTGTGATGCCCACTTCTGATCTTACCATCTCTGTGACCCAATGTAAACACATTGAGCTCTCCATCTGGAAAATGGGGACCATACTTTCTTCCTCATGAGAATCAATGGAGATAGTCTACTTTAAGTACACTAGAGCTTACAAATGTGCATCAACTACATTTTCATCAATGTATTATTAATATTGTTATGCTTATTGACAGAGTTCACATACTTAAAAGAAGCTCTGGTTAGGTGAGTAGTTAGTATACATGAGATTTTGTCCACAAGTCTTCTGTTTGTATACCTGAGACAGACTTATACCAGGCTAAGTACCCTGTAATAAGAGGATAAACAGCATGGGTGCTCCTCTGCTTTTGAACTGTGCTTAACTTTGGCTTGGCATAGTTCACCTTGCTTTTCTGTGCAGGCAGGATGCTAAGCACTATTAGTTACAAAGTTGTGTGTAGGACAGTCTCTAATTTCTAGGAACATACAGGTCAGCTGTGGTATATCTCATACCAAGCACAGTATGAGTGCTAGCCCTGATGGGCATGCAGAGGACTATCTCAGTGGCACATAAAAAGTGGTTCAAGCTAGTTAGCCTTCATCAAAAAGGGCATTTCAGCAGAATTTCAAGAATAGCATGGTTTTTAACAGGTGCTATGAAAGAGGCCTCACAAGGCAAAAGGAAAATATATGGCAAGGTACTGAGTTGTGAACATGCATAAGGGAATCACAAAAAGGTAGAGTTGGAGAATAAACTGTGAATGAAGGTTTTGTCAGATTGGGGAGGGCTTTGAACACCTAGCTGAGAAGTTGGACTTCATTCCATAGGCAATGAGGAGTTATTACAGGTTTTTAAATGAATGAGCTGTAAAAACCAAGACAAAATTTAGGAAGAAAACTCAAGTATCAGTGTGAAGAATTTCTTGAATAAGAGAAAGTATGTTGGCAGAGAAAAGAAGGAGGGAGCTGCTATGATTTATCTGGGCAAAGAAATGTTAGAACCTGAATTATGGAAGAGCCAGTGAGCATGAAAATGAAGGAAGATACTTTAGAAACTACTGCATATAGAATACAAATATTGTTTGATAAGTAATTAGATATGGGAAATAAAGAGAGGCACGAATATTTCTTGATAGCATGACTGGGAAGTTGGTAATAGCATTATTGAAGTAGAAAACTCAAGTAGAGGTACATGTTTGGAAATGAAGGCACATTTTGTACTTTTTGAGTTTGAGGTGCTGTGACACAGTGTGAGAGATGTTAGAAGGCAACTGGAAGTGAAGATGTCAAGTCAGAAAGAAGGTTAGAGCTGGAGATTTAGAAACTATTAGATTTCCCAGCGAGAAAACGTCGACAGGTATATAAAATTACGTGAGAAAAGATCCAAACGCAATTCAAAAAGTGGAGTTCAAAACCAAAAGAATCCAGAGTCATTGGAGTGAAAGAATAGAGGACTTTAAGAAGAAAGGTGTGGTCCCCACCTAGCAGGTTGCAGAAAGAGTAAGAAAGAAGGAAGATGAAGAACATTTGCCCACTAAAAGCTCAATCTGCCCATTTGACTTTAACCAAAATCTCGCAACTTTAACAAAATCTTACATTGCATATATAGCTACTTCTGAGAGGTTTTTTTTTGCCCCCAGGACTAGGGCCAATTAACACACTAGTTGTAAAACCAGATATTACAGAAATCTGGTACAGTAAGAATTATCATTTATATTTCTTAAATCCCAACTTCTCTATCTAATATTATTTTCTAGTTTTCTCTCCCCAAATTACTCTTTGTTTCCAACAGAAAGTAACATTCGGGATTCAGGTGAATTTTTTGTTTTTTTTAGCCTTTCACTTTTAGGTATTTTTCTATTTTTAGAAATATTTTAGGCTGGGTACAGTGGCTCATGCCTATAATTCCATCACTTTGGGAGGCCAAAGCAGTTGGATCACTTGAGCTTAGGAGTTTGAGACCGGCCTGGGCAACATAAAGAAATCCGTTTCTACAAAAAAATTAAAAATTTACCAGGCGTGGTAGTGTGCACCTGTGGTACCAGCTACTAGGGAGGCTGAGGTGAGAGGATCGCTTGAACCCGGGAGGTCGAGGCTGCAGTGAGCTGAGATCATGACACTGCACTCCAACCTGGGCAACAGAGTG
Source organism: Rhinopithecus bieti (assembly GCF_001698545.2). Classification (NCBI taxonomy): domain Eukaryota; kingdom Metazoa; phylum Chordata; class Mammalia; order Primates; family Cercopithecidae; genus Rhinopithecus; species Rhinopithecus bieti. Next base: position 70,512 of record NW_016813144.1, read on the forward strand.
AGACTCTCTCTCTCTCTCTCTAGAGAGAGAGAAGAGGAATATATATTAATATAAATTTAAGTATAAATTTATATAAATATATA
>NW_016813144.1:76481-88591 GCF_001698545.2 Rhinopithecus bieti
TTACCCGATTTTCCAGGTGTTGTGTGTCTCAGTTCCCCTGGCTAGGAAAACGGATCCCCTTACCCCTTGTGCTTCCAGGTGAGGCGATGCCTCGCCCTGCTTCAGCTCTCGCTGGTCAGGCTGCAGCAGCTGACCAGCACCGATTGTCCGGCACTCCCTAGTGAGATGACCCCAGTACCTCAGTTGAAAATGCAGAAATCACCGGTCTTCTGTGTCGCTCGCGCTGGGAGTTGGAGACTGGAGCTCTTCCTATTCGCCCATCTTGCTCCGCCCTTAAATGGAATGAACTTTTACCAGTCACTTCTCTTCAAGCTGTTCCTGATCACTCATTATTAAGGCTGACATCTTTTAAGGGTGACTTGAGGTAGCTAAATGTTTATCTAATTTTAAACACCTCAAGAATTTTACATTTTCTTTCAAATACTGTAGAAAGTTCCATAGCAAGGTGTTTCCCCTTTCTCACAGCTAACTTCTAATTGAGTGAAAACTTTTGCTCCAAAAAAAATTACCCAAAATCTAAGGATTGCTGACCATGCCATCATTTCCCAAAGAAATTTGCAGTAATGAGGTCCCTGGATTCAGGCTTTCAGCTGCCACAATCTCATACAGCTTCTGTAGGAGAAGCCTGAACAAATCTAAAGCAGTTCACTGCCTCTTTGTGGCTATGATGACCAAACAGAGCTGCTTCTGGTTGCCAGTGTCCCAGGAGTCACAACAAACAAGTAGGACACTCCACACAATTCAACCTGGTTCCCAAACTGCTCCCAGTAAATGGGAAAGTGCATCACTTAAGCTGGTCAATGGCAAAGGAGAGGCACATCTAAGGCGGAGCTGTTCAATGCTCTCTTTTGCTCCTTCCTCCCTCCCTCTTTACCTCCTTCCTGTCTTCCTTCCTCCTTCTCTCTATGTGTTTGTCTTTCTCTCTCTTCCCCCTCCTCAATTTTATTAAGGGACAGACATACAATAAACTGCCCATATTTAAAGTATATAATTTGATGAGCTTTGACATATGTATATAGGTATAAAGCCATCATCACAATCAAGGTAACAGACATTTCCATCACCTCAAATTGTTTCTTTGTGGCCTTTTGTAATCCATTCCTCCCCCCACTCTGTTTGCAGAGAACCACTGATCTGCTTTCTGCCACTATATATTTGTTTATATTTTCTAGAATTTTATATAAATGGAATCATGCAGTATCCACTGCTTTTTGTCTAGCTTCCTTCAGCCTACAGATTTTGAGATTCATCCATGTTATTCTGTGTATCAACACTTGATTCTGTTTATAGTAGTATCCTAGTATCTGGATATACCATAATTGGCTTAACTATTCACCTATTAATGAGACCAGTTCTACCAATAAAGCTACTATGAACACTTACATACACACACACACACATTTGTGTGGAAATATGATATGATTTTTTTCTCCTGGGCAAATACCTGGGAGTAGAATGTCTAGATTATATAGTAGGTGGATGTTTGACATTTTAAGAAATTGCCACATTGTTTGTTAGAACTGGTATTATTTCTTCCTTAAATGTTTGGTAAGATTTACAAGTAAAGTCATCTGGGCCTGGGGTTTTCTTTACTAGAAAAATTTTAACTACAAATGTAATATCTTTAAAAATATAAGATTATTTAATGTTGTCCCAAGGCTCATTAATACTGTTTGGCTTGGGTTTTTTCTTTTACTTTTTTATTTTGTTTTCCTTATTGTTTTTTCAGTCTTTTTTCTTTCTGTGCTTCATTTGAGATAGTTTCTATTGCTATGCCTTCAAAATCACTAACCTTTTCTTCTGCAGTGTCTAATCTCCTGTTCATCCCATCTGGTATATTTTTCATCTGAAGAATTGATTTTTCATCTCTAGAAGTGTGATTTTGGTCTTTTTAAATATCTTTCATATCTTTCCTTATCAGGCTCATGCTTTCCTATTTTTTCTTGAACATAAGAAGTATGTTTATAATGGCTCTTTTAACATCCTTATCTACTACATTTATGATTCATGTCATTTCTGTGTCTGTTTCTCTTGACTGATTCTTCTCCTCACTATATTATGTATTTTCCTACTTCTTTGCTTACCTGGTAATATTTTATTAGATACCAGTTGTGAATTTTGGGTTGTGGGGTAATACATTTCTTTTGTTATTATGTTTCTTTAATTATTCTTGAACATTCTTCTGAGACAGATAAGTTACTTAGAAACAGGTTTGTTAGGCAGATCTAGAACAGCATTTAGTGTAGAGTTTGACTGCACTACTAAGGAAATGCCTTTCTGAGACCTATACTCAATGCTCTATGTGTTAAGAGGTCTTTCCACTTTGAATGGTGGGAAAATGAACTATGCCTGACTTTGAGTGAGCTCCAGGGATTGTTCACTTGCTTCTTCCCAATGATTCCTTCCCTGGGCACAGAACTTTCCTTACATACATGCACTGATCAGTAATTAGGTAAAGACTTGGAGTACCCTCTGCATATCTCCAGAGCATTTTCTCTGTGGCTGTCTCCTGTTTGTATTCTGCCCTGTGAATTCTAGCCACCTTGTTCTCCTCAAGCTACAGACTCTTTCTCTTCATCGCAGGGAGGATTGCACTGCAGCCTGAAAACATTCACCAGGCAGCAAGCTGGGCCAATCATACAGCCTACCTCATTTGTTTCCCCTCTCTTACAGATCACTGTCCTGTACTATCTATTTTTAAATAACATGATTGTTCCACATATTTTTGTCCTTTTGTTAAAGCTGTTTAAGGCAGAAGGGTAAACCCAGTCCTTGTTATTCCATCATAGCTCAATGCAAATAGCTGATTCAGGGGATTTAATGCCAGGTTCAGAAATCTAAATTATCATTTCTTTTTTTTTTTTTTTTTTTTTTAAACACAGGCAACTCCATCCTTTATTAACACAGAAAAATTATGGTATGTCATAGTTCATTCTGAAGTTTATTATCACAAATATTGAATAAAGTATGTTATGACGTTATACTGACATCCTACTTCCACCGATAACTCAGGTGCTAGAAAATTTATGCAATGCTGACAGTCAAGCCACAATTCTTGGTATAATTCTCAGAAAATGTTGCAAACAGACAAAAGCAACATGATGTAGTTGAATATTTGAGCGAGGAGGAGCTCTTTCACGTAGCCACAGTATTCTAGGGTGTTTAAAATCGGAGTTAAAAAATGAGGGTGATCTCTAAATATTTTCCTTAGGATGTGGTAAGATTGCAGGATAGATAGTTCTAGGATGGCCAGGTTGACTAGTGTTAGGTGCAGCTTCTCAGTTTTGTTGTAGGTGGGCTGTAAAGTAAACTGTCACCAGCTAGTTATTCTGGTGGATGCAGCACCATTTGAGTCTACTGTGAATTGTTCAGTTATTTCTCAGATGAGTATATTTGGCTGCTAGGCAGTGGATTTTTATAGAATTATTTAACTTAAGATCCTGCTACCCAGCAGGCTGAATATCAGGGTATCATTTTTTATTTTTATTTTTTATTTTTTATTTTTTTTATTATACTTTAAGTTCTAGGGTACATGTGCATAACGTGCAGGTTTGTTACATATGTATACTTATGCCGTGTTGGTGTGCTGCACCCATCAACTCGTCAGCACCCATCAATTCATCATTTATGTCATGTATAACTCCCCAATGCAATCCCTCCCTCCTCCCCCCAGAAATCTAAATTATCATTTCTAAGGGTTAGTGTTGAATAGTTGCTACAAATTTCTCCGTCCAACCCAGAGCCACGTATGTGGACTAAGTGAATTCAGTGCTCCTTATATAAGCCCTATTTTCATTCCCATAAATTATGGTTCTTGTGTTTTACGTCATATTTTCAGATCCAAGCCCAATGATCTATTGCTATTTCCTCTCTAACTGTGTGCGTGTGTGTGTGTTTGGGAGGTGTTCCTATAAATACACAGCATATATATTTTGTATCCAGCTATGTTCCTGGATTTAGGCTTAAAAGAAAACTTAAAAGTATACTTTGTTTAATGCCCATAAACAGGAAATAACTACTTGTGAATTCATTAATTAGAATCCTGTTTATGCAAGTATCGTAAAGGATAATCCTTTGTTTGCATGAGTGAGGTCCTGCTGTCAGTAGGGAAAAAATATGGAGTGATGTTCTGCTAAAGAACCACCTGGGAGCTTCACTGTACAGCCAGCCAGTCTCTCTCAAGAGCCCTCTGCACTACCCATATCCTAAGATTACGTGTTACTCTCAAAGGCATTAGCTCCTAGCTGGACTAGAGCCTTGCATGAGAATCAGTGGCCCACTAACCTGCCCCCTTCCTTTGACTCTGTTCCTAGAGCCGCCTTGGCTGCCTGCCCAGACCCTTGACAGTTGCTCAAGTTTGAGCCCACCTTGTTTCTCATGCCTGACTGAACCCAAGGCCATTCGCCTTTCCTTGACTTTTGGTATAAACTTTCTAGGCTCCTGTCTGCCTGTCCACCTGGCCATTGCTTGGCTTGATGCCCAGCATATACTAAAAGCAAAAGGCAGGATATAGGAATCTACTTGTTTCCTCTGAACCACACAAAGTCAGCCAGCAGTCAAGAGAGATGAATATGGTACATATTTATAAAGTTAAATGAACCAGTGACACAGCTACAATATTAATGCAATTCAATGGAACATTTCTTAAGCCAAGCACTATGCAGAGGTCTATAAGACAAGTTGAATAAGATAACACATTAGCCTTGATGATGGGGCCTCACCCTCTAGTGTGGGAGACAGGCAAGAAAATAGATTGTAATATACCACTGAGGGGACCACATCTTCTGTGTGCCTTTCTAGTTTCTAATTCACTACATTTATATATATATATATATGTTTGTACAACAGACTATATTACCACTTGATGACACTGACACCATGCCCAGACTGATGTCCACCAACAGTTTATAGGTCTGTGTTTCTAACTAAATTGTAAACTCCCGAGGAACATGGGTCATGTCTTATTCCTCTCTTGTCACTCCCAGTGACCAATATAAATTTTCCTTGAATTGAAATATATGTGATGCATATATAAGGGTCTACTACAAAGTAATAAACTCATCATACAAGCAACACATAAAAAACCAAAGCACACTTCTTGATAAATAGTAATGATCCTAACTTAAGGAAATGCAGATTGTTATAGTTCACAATGAAAGTGCAATAAAGGCTAACAAAGTAAATGCATTAAAGGTGTTCATTGTTCACCTTCTGACAAGTTGCATCTTTAATATATGTGTGTGACCAGGTTACATCCCACATATAAGCAACTCTAGCACTGCCAGCACCACACATTTGGGTGACTGACAAGATGGTAACTAGAATTCATATTTTCAAACAAGAAAAATCCTAGATCCTGCCACTGTTACTATTTTCTGGTTCTTTGGCCACGACTTCAGCTACCATACCTCTATCCTTGCCTGGAGGAGAGAGGATAACTCCAGATAGTTTTGTGCCTAGGCAGCGGTAGTAAGGCTTTAGCTAGCAGTCAAGAAGAGGCAGGAGTTGGGGGCGGGGAGAGTCAGGCCAACTCTGGTTAGGACTCTTCCAAGTGACAAAAAGCCAGACTCAAGTTGCTAGAGCAATAAATAAATAATAAATGGAAAATGTTCATGCTTCAGGCACAGCCAGACTCAGGGGACTCAAACAGTGTCATCAGAACCCTGTCTCTCCATCATGTGGTTCTACTCTCTTCCATGCCGGCTTCATTCTCAGCCTGCATTCAGCTCATTAAACAATTCTCCCTTTGGTAGAAGCTGAATGCATATTTTCCAAAAACTTATTAACATGGCATTTGATAATCAATAAAGGATAAATGAAATTGTTTAACCACTCTTTGCTTTAGTGGGCTGCAATGTCAATCTCATTGACAACTAAAAGAATTAAAACAGGGTCTAACCAAGAGAGGGCTGGCACCTTCTATTTTGGCACTCCCTGAACTCAGTGGTGGTCAAGTCTTATAAATGCATACTATGTTATACAAAAGGATGGATACACAGTTCTGTAAGTCTGTTTATGGATCTGAACCTTAATACGCAGTACTTTCACAGTTTATCTCTCGAAGTTCATGATACGTTTATAATCCAGTTTGTGTGTGTGTGTGTTTTGGAGTTTGTCTGTTTGTTTGTAGACAGGGTCTCACTGTGCCACCCAGGCTGGAGTGCTGTGGCACCATCATAGCTCACTGCAGCCTCAACCTCCTGGGCTCAAGTGATTTTCTGACCTCAGCCTCTCAAAGTGTTGGGCTTATGGGCCTCAGCCACTGTACCCAGGCTATAATCCAGTTTTTAATTACACTTTATATCCTCAGTTTTCCATTTGTCATGGTAAAATAATATCATTCAGTTCTTGCTCTTGTCTCTGCATTGGCCTGGTTTACCATGCATAATTTGCAAGGTCAGATTATGTTTATTCACGTATTTTTCCCCAGGAGAGTGCTTGGTCAGAAGTAGGTGAACAATACGTATATTTTAAATGAATGCATCTTCAACAGTCTGACTGTCAGCCCCTGCCGTTTGCTGACTTTGCCAGTCCCTGTATGCCTGCTTGCTGACTCATCCAACACATATGGATCATATGCAGTATGTGTGTGTGTGTGTGAGTGTGTGTGTAAATTAAGGTACAACTTACATATAGTAAAGTGCACCAATCTCAAGTGTACAACTTGATGAATTTCTACCAAGTGAATAGACTTGTGTGACCATCAACAAGCTCAAACATTTTCTAGAAAGCTTCCTTATGCTCCCTTCCAGCCAAGACTAGTAGTCAGATAACAGTAGTCAGATAACTATTATTCCAACCTCTATCACTGTAGATGAGCCTGGTTTTGAACTTCAGATAATAAAATCATACAGCCTATCAGTTATCTTTGCTGCATAACAAACCACCCTGAAACGTAGTCACTTAAAACAACCACCATTTCATTTCCCCACACTTCCTTGGTTTAGCAATTTGGCTTGGGCTCAGCTAGCCAGTTCTTCTGTTTGTCTCACTTTGGGTCACTCACATGGCTGCAGCATCTGGCAACCCAATTTGGTGCTTTATGATCTGATGGGGCCCAAATAAATATCTTCCAATCAGCCTCAAACTGAAAACAACCCAAATAGTGCTTTTGTGGGCTGTCAATTGTGTTCTATGTCTTTAGCAGGGTGGCCTGGGCTTTATCACATGGCATCCATGTTCCAACAGAGTGAGAGCTGCAAGCCTCTAAGGCCTAGGCTGAGAAGTCACACAACGTCACTTCCTTCACATCGTATTGATCAAAGTAAGTCACAAAACAACCTGCATTCAAGGGGCCAGTAAACAGACCTGGTCTCCTGAGAAGAGTAATTGCAAAATATATGAAGACATTTTTAATTCACCACATACAACATGCACTATTTTGTGCTTTACTTCTTTCAGCCACTTCCTGTCTGTAAGATTCATACATAAGATTGTGTGTATTCGTAGTTCATTCTTTCGTATTGCTGTGTAGTATCCTATTATATGAAAACACCACAAACCATTTATCTGTTCTACTGGTGGTGGACATTTGGGTTGTTTTCAGTCTGAGACTATTCTATATAAGGCTGCTGTGGATATTTCTGTTCATGTCTTTTGGTGGACACAGGCACTCATTTTTATTGGGTATATACCCAGGAGTGAAATTATTGGATCATGAGGTATGTGTATGTTTAGCGTTAGTTGTACTGAAAAATATTTTTCCAAGTGGTTACTGCAAAGTGTTTTGGTCTAGAGGTTTCACAGTGGCTTTGGAGACTATTTCAACACCATTACCCATGTGTCTTCTTGGGTTCTCAAACAAAACTATGGATTGTTTTTCTTCTGTCAGGGACCCCTGTTACTCCTTTAATGATCAAATGATTTCAACATAGCCATTTCTTAATTGATCATAATCATATTTCCTTGAGCATAAAAATATCAATCTTTTATCCAAGTTGTGCAGAAATATATGACAAATCTAGTCAGTGTAACTGACAAGGTATGCAGCAGCTGACTCAAACAGACATGATGAGAATCACACCAGCACCAAGATAGGAGAGGAGGGAAAAGGGAAGGAAATTACTATTTACTGGAGACCTCCTGTATGACAAGCACTGTGCTATGTACTCTGCCTATGTAATCTCATTTAATCACAACAATATTGTGAGGCCGGCTTAATGATTCCCATTTTGTAGATAAGTAAGTGAGACTCAAAGAGGCAACCTAAAATCACACTCAGTGGCCAAGTGGCAAAGTCTAAATCTAAGTTTTCATATGTAATACCTAGCACTGTATCATATCATTGTGAAGTAAATATCTTTGAGATGACCAAGATTCATGAATTATAGCAGATCAGGCTGAAACTAATTGCTTGATTAGAATGTGAATATATTGAGGCTCAGAGAAAGCCAAAATGACAGGCACTACAAATTCCTCAGCAAGTACTCAAAACACAAACTAGAAATGTCTCATACTTTGGTTTGAATAACTTTTCAAACCAAATTTCCTTCACCTGTCTTAGGTCCCAGAGGGTGAATAATATCTTCAACCTGCCCAGGACTGAGGAGCATTGTATGGTTGAAATAGCCCAGGGTTCAAGGAAAGCATATCTGAGTCCATATTCATGCGTTCTATTTCCTCACAGTATTCTCCCAGTTCTAAATTCTGTCTTACCCCTAGATTGTAGCCTTTCAAGCTCCTTGATGAAGCTCTCTGTGCCTTGTTAGAGTCCCTATTCCCACCTTCACCATTTATCCCTCACTCACTCTGACCCCAGGCATTGAATGAGTTTCTCTCTCTCCAGCGCACACTACACAGTGACCTCGTAAGCCCTACTGTCTTTGCTCAGTCCTTTCACCGGGCAAAATACAACCCATCCTAACATATATATGCGGCATGATTGCCAATTTTTTTTGAAAACAGGATCTCATTCTATCTCTCAGGTTGGGGTGCAGTGATGTAATCTCAGCTCACTGCAACCCCCTCCTCCCAGGCTCAAGTGATCCTCCCACCTCAGCCTCCTGAATAGCTGGTACTACAGGCACATGCCACCACGCCCAGCTAATTGTTTTATTTTTCATAGAGACAAGGTCTCACTATGTTGCCCAGGGTGGTCTCAAACTCCTGGACTCAAGTGATCCACCTGTTTTGGCCTCCCAAGGTGCTGGGATTACAGGAGTGAGCCGCTGCACCCAGCCGATTGATAATTTAATAAGTATTTAGTCTGTGCTTCCTAAGGTTTTGCCACATTAGGAAAACACTTGGTCTGCCTTGTATGCTATCAAAACAATGTCCCTCTACACACAACTGTTAATTTCCCCATACTTCCACACATACACACGCATGTGTGTACACACACATTAACACATACACACTATGCAATCCTCTCTTCATGGAAGATAACCAGTGTTCTTGTCCTTTTCAGTCTGTTATTAGACAAGACATTTTTCTTCTGTCGAAGTTGAATAGGTTCCATAATTACCTAGGTCTTTCTTAAGAAAGAAAGAAAAAAACAAACCAAATAATCAATGCATGCTGCAATTGCCTCAGTCCGTGAGGTGCTTCTCAAGGCTGGGATTCAGTGTGCGACTTTGAAGGTTGCTCACTCCAGGCTAACCAAAAATGAATGTCCTTCTCCTGATAACTACCTAAAAGAACACAGGACCTGAAATGTTCTGAATTCTTAGAACTTTTACCCCTGGGTGGCACCTGGGAAGTGTCTGTGAAAAAGCAACACTATGTGGGGATTTATTTTTGGGATCTGGATATGTGATGATTAAGAGGACAGGCTCCAGACATTTGAATCCTAAACCTGCCACTGGCCAACATTGGAGAGGTTACTTCACTTTCTAGAAGATAGAAATGGTATTAATCGATTTCATATTACTGCTGTGGGACTCAGAGAGAGAATTCATGGAAAGTGCTTCGCACAATGCCTAGCACATAATAAGGCCTCAATATATGTTAGCTATGATTATTTCTGCAACCTCAGTCAACATCACCATTGCATCTTCAGCCCATCTCTCAATCTCCTTCCTCCTCCTAATCCTGAAATATAGCTCCAGATGGAAATAGTCACCATCTGTCTTCACTTTCTACACTCTCATTCTGATCTGGCTCAACCCAAACCTTCTCCACAAGATGAATCCCTGAACCCCTATTGGGCTGTTTTGCCATGTCCTGGGAACCTCTGTTCTAATCACACCCTCTTTGTCCATTCTCCTTAATATTGGCTTATCCCTGAGGATACCATTTCCCTCATAATCCTTCCTCATGGTAACCACTCATCTTACAATCCATTGTCTTGTGAGGTGAGCATACTCCAGTCACAATCAGGCTTCTCCCCACATCTGCTTACCCCTGAAATCAAGACCATCCATATATAGCACCTTTTTCCATTTTCACTGCTGCCATGTATCTTAGTTATTTCATAAATTATACTTGGTTCAAATTTTGTTCTTATGTATGTATTTAATAATTATATAGCATTAATGGGTGCCTGAAATTCTGTACCAGGCACTTTGGAAATAAAGGAAAATAAGACTTTATTTAGGTTATAGAGGAAATACCAAGTGAGCAAGAACAAGGCAGACACATAAAAGGAAGATAACCGTATAGTTAGCTTAATCAAGGGGATAAGTACTGGTATAGTGGAAGCTCAAACCCTATGGGTACCTCAATATCCATATGTCAATTCTTCCTCACATTTTCTCGATCATCTTAACTATTCTACTTGCGCTTCCTGTAAAGAGACTCTCAATTTAGATCAGGTGATCTATAATTTAGAACTACACACTTACAAGATCTAAAACTCAAATTCCCTCTCTTTGTTGATAACCTCCAAACCCTATTAAACTTGCTCTCTGCTCTCATTTTCCTTCTATTCCTAAAACACTCCCCCTTCTCAGTATTCATTCATCCTTTTGAGACCTTTTCATAATCTCTATTTATTGCCATTAATTCTACTAGCCCAAGCTCTCTAGCGTTACTCATCTTAACAATTCCTAAACCTGGATCTTCATCTATACTCAAGGTTCCTCCTAAGGTACTAACCATTACTGCAGACACTAAATTTTTTTTTTAATCTTTAAAAGCTGAATAGCTCCACTAAAATTTATATATCCAATTTCATCCTTCCCGTTTTCCTACTCAACAGTTTTTTTAATTCTGTAATTCTCAATCACATTCCCTACAGAGCCAAGTCTACATAATTCCCTTTCTTCAAATCCTCCTACCACCTTGCCTCAGGTCAAGAGATAGCTCTTTCAACTTCCTCAGTTTCTCCTCAAAATATCTTTAAATTTTTGTCCATTTCTCGTCTTTCCTTCCCAGCACAGAGAATGGGTCCCACTTTCCATACCTTATCCATCCCATTCCCCTCGAGCATCCCTATCAGCTGTCAGTCCACAGGACTGTTCCCTTTCTCCTTCTCCACTGAGTCTTCCCTCTCAGCCAATAGGCAAGCTCAACTCTCTCTTCCTATCCTAGAAGAGCACTCTCTTCATCACACTACTCCTTAATCTGTCATGCATTCTCTCTTTTTCTCTTCACTGCCAACTTCTTAAAAGAAATCTACTCTGCTGACTTCTACTTCCTGACCACTCACTCCTGCCTCGTGGCTTTGCAATCTGGCTTCCAGCCCTGTGGTCTAATAACAGTGCTTTAGCATGACCACTGAGGAAAATACAGGATACTAGAAGGATCACTTGAAACCAAGGTTGAAATAGAACAGAGTTAGGCCTTGTCAGTGGAATTCTTACAAGAATTACCCACCACCCAATTCTCACAGTGCTGTGTTGTTGATTTTAAAAGGAAAAAAAAAAGTGTTCTTAATTATTTTTCTGAAAGAGGAAGAAACTCTGGGATGTAAATTACAAATCATATGGCTCTTTTTCCTCTTCCCTCCAATACTCTAACTTTAGAGCATAACGACAATATATGGTGATTTATATAACTATCTTGATTTTTTTTATTATACTTTAAGTTCTAGGGTACATGTGCATAACATGTGCAGGTTTGTTACATATGTATACTTGGGCCATGTTGGTGTGCTGCACCCATCAACTCGTCAGCACCCATCAATTCATCATTTATATCATGTATAACTCCCAGTGCAATCCCTCCCCCCT
>NW_016813144.1:92762-122702 GCF_001698545.2 Rhinopithecus bieti
GGTGTGGGATATATTCTCCTGGTGTGCCCGTTTGCTTAAAGCGCAGTATTGGGGTGGGAGTTACCCGATTTTCCAGGTGTTGTGTGTCTCAGTTCCCCTGGCTAGGAAAAGGGATTCCCTTCCCCCTTGCGCTTCCCAGGTGAGGCGATGCCTCGCCCTGCTTCAGCTCTCGCTGGTCGGGCTGCAGCAGCTGACCAGCACCGATTGTCTGGCACTCCCTTAGTGAGATGACCCCAGTACCTCAGTTGAAAATGCAGAAATCACCAGTCTTCTGTGTCGCTCGCGCTAGGAGTTGGAGACTGGAGCTGTTCCTATTCGGCCATCTTGCTCCCCGGCCACTATCTTGATTTATAATGAGTAACACAGTATTCTTTTACTGGCTGAAGTAGTTCCCAGGAATGGTGACATGGTTTGGCTCTGTGTCCCCACCCAGATCTCATCTTGTAACTCTCATTATTCCCATGTGTTGTGGGAGGGACTCAGTGGGAGATGATTGAATCATGGGGGTGGGTCTTTCCTGTGCTGTTCTTGTGATAGTGAATGGGTCTCACGAGATCGGATGATTTTAAAAACAGGAATTTCTCTCCTCTCTCTTTGCCCGCTGCCATCCACGTAAGATGTGACTTGCTGCTTCTTGCCTTCCACTATGATTGTGAGGCCTCCTCAGCCATATGGAACTGTAAGTCCAACAAACCTCCTTCTTTTGTAAATTGCCCAGTCTCAGGTATGTCGTTATCAGCAGCATGAAAACAGAGTAATACAAATGGTAATGAGTTAATTTAACAAATTCTTCCACTAAACCAGGAAAAGAAATAATTAAAATTTGGAAAAACACATCTAACGTGAAGATACATTGATCATCTCTAGCTCTTGCAACCAAGGACCAAGATACACACCCTTCTAAGAATAAAATTCAATATTAATTTTCTGTTTTAGTGAGTTTGGGGAGGTTTGTACATGTAGCTGGTTCCATCCAAGCCTTTACTGTGACTCACTTTCACTAGGATTCTGCTGACAATTAGTTCTAATGCATTCTTGTCTTGCAAAGTGTATCATTACTCCTGCCTTGACATATCTATCTTAGTGTCATCATCAATTAACCCCATGCTCTCCAGTTTCACAGTATAGCATGCTTTATAATTATTATAATGACATTCAATCATAATATAAGGATCAACTGAACCTTCAGAACACTGAGGGTGTGGGCTGTTTGCCTGGTATCCCCATGTTTTACACAACTAAGGACTTTTCTGTTTTTGCCTTCTGCTTTATGCCTCATGCTATGTAGGGTGATATCTGAAAGCATCTACAGAGTGAGTCTTTCTGTCGTTTTAAACAAATTTCAAGAGCATTGATGTATAATTATTTTAGAAAAAAGGTGAGAAGAAAGTATGATTTGGAGAGTGTTAATACTCATAATCCTTGGTTCGTAGATTTTATATCTTAGAGTGCTCCTTTTATGGGTCCTTTTTTTTCCCCTTTTATTTATTTATTTATTTTTGAGATGGAATTTTGCTCTTGTTGCCCAGGTTGGAGTACAATGGCGCCACCTCAGCTCACTGCAACCTCTGCCTACCAGGTTCAAGTGAGTCTCCTGCCTCAGCCTCCCAAGTAGCTGGGATTACAGGCACGCGTCACCATGCCCAGCTAATTTTAGAGACAGGGTTTCACCATGTTTGTCAGGCTGGTTTTGAACTCCTGACCTCAGGTGATCCACCTGCCTCAGCCCCCCAAGGTGCTGGGATTACAGGCATGAGCCACAACCCAGCCTATGGGGACATTTTTGAGTAGAAGGAGCTCATTGGCAGGGTGCGGTGGCTCACGTCTGTAATCCCAGCACTTTGGAAGGCCAAGATGGGCAGATCACACGGTCAGGAGTTCAAGACTAGCCTGGCCAACATAGTGAAACCCAGTCTCTACTAAAAATACTAAAAATACAAAAAAAAATTAGCTGAGTGTGGTGGCGGGTGCCTATAGTCCCAGCTACTTGAGAGGCTGAGGCAGGAGAATCACTTGAACCCAGGAGGTGGAGGTTGCAGTGAGCTGAGATCGCGCCATTGCACTCCAGCCTGGGTGACAGAGTGAGACTCCATCAAAAAAAAAAAAAAAAAAAAAAAAAAAAAAAAAAAAAAGTAGAAGGAGCTCATTACAGTGACTATTCACCATCATATAATTAAGCAGGGAAATAGGGCTGAATGTTGTTTGCAAGTACCTAAAAAACACAAGAGAAAGACAGTCAAGTTACATGGAGGCTATCCCCTCCACTGTAAGATCATGAAAGTAGAAAAGTACAGATAGTCAGAACTATCTCTTAATTTCAATAATCTAAGAATATACGGTTGAGAAATTCTGCTTACTTTTATGTCTCACCAAGAGTATATTCAGTTAAGAACCAGTTAACTATGGAACAATAATGCACTTTTCCATGTCTATTTTCTGGCAAGTAAAGTCAGAAGCCTAAGGTAAAACTCCTCTACACCATAATTAAAGCTGGAATACATCTTATCCTTTGTCCAACACAGCTTACTTATGCAATGTCATTCATATACCAAAAGGAATTCTAGTTACAATGAAATACAAGCCACAAGGACACTATAGAAATTTCCCACAATTATTTGTTCCAAAGTAAATACATTTCCTTTGATTTTGACAAAACCATAAAACACAGAAGGGTATTGTGAGCTTCTATTTAGCTGTATGTTTACCAATACCCTGGAGGTTTTACTCTTTGAAACACAACTAAATTACATCATGCTGTTTCATCTCTCTTCACTTGGCATGCATATATGTTATATCTAACAAACATCAGCAGGGCAAAACGATGAACTAATTCATGAATCAAGATTCTGTTTTATAGTTCACTTGTGAGGGATAATCATGACTTAGCTTAAATGATACTCCATGCCATGATTAAAGTTTCAAACTATGAACGTGTTGACTGAGCCTGGGTCCCTGATATAACACACAGAAAACACAGAACATTCATATTATCTTTGCTGAAGGATCCTAAAGCTTTTAGCTGATATATAGCATATGAACAAAAACAGTATACAGAAGACTGCCATCCTGAATTTTATCACTGCTTGGCCATAACAACAATAACTGTTTTCACTGAACTTTGTTTTCTCTTCCAATTAAAAAGGCTTCCAAATGTTCGAGTCTCTGTAACTCAAGCTTCCACAATCAGATAATTACTTCAAGGGAGCACTTTGTTTTCAATTTAGATGGACACCTTCTTTTATCTCTCTTCATCTATTTTATTAGACAGTGGGTTAGATGAGATTATAAAATAGTGCTAAATGTTCACAAATCACGTAACTAAAGAAGTCTCACTATACAGTTTCTATTTGTGGTTACCCTTTAATTTATTTATTCATCCAGTAAATGTTGAGCATCTGAAATACGCCAGGCACTAACATTTCAAGAAAAAATACAGAAGGACCTCGGAGTTCCATGTCCTCCTTTATCGTGGTTTGTTCAAGTCCATTCTCATGAGCACATCTTAGCTTTATTACCACCTGGAATTGGGCCATTCTGAACTCATAAATGCAAACTACATCTTCCTATTTGTGCCTCTCTTCTTTTCCTTTACTCTTTATAAGCCTATCCTTTCATAGCACTGACACCTTTAGTTCCTTATCACTTGGATGTCCCCAAACATACTGGGGTTCAGACACCAGCTCACCTAGAGCCCAAAGTTATTAATAGTTAATCACTCTATCAACATTCTAGCCAATATGCTTCTTTCTGCTCTCCTTTGTCATTTCACTGCCTTCACCATAACCATCCCTAGCTCAGGTCAACCAACCTGGACCCACAGAAGCTGTAGTGGAATGGCACGGCCCCAAAGTCCTGGCCCTTGGAGTCAGTCTGTGGTTTGTAGCTGCTTGTCACTTGCCAGCTATGTGACTTATATTAAGTGATTAACCTCCATAAGCCTCAGTTTCTTCAGCCAAATGATGGAGATAATGGTACCTGCATCACAGGCTTCTTACAAGGAATATAGAACAGCAACTGAAGCATATAGCATAGATCCTTGCATATAGCAGGCATGAATAAATAGCAATTAGCATTATTTCTCCTATGTCTTGTTCAGGACTGCTTTCTGGAGAAAAATTGCATATTTATGTTGCTGGGCTCTATTATAAATTTATGAGCTCCAATCTCAGCTGGCCCCTCAAGGGTTTCTCATCTGCTCCATTTCCGTTCTCCATACAAGCTGTTCCAAACCTTTACTACTTTCCTCAAGGGTCCTACCAGCTCCCTGCTTCCCTCACTCTCAGCAGGTGGCCTAATCTCCCCCTTCCCTGAGATAACAGGTGTCTGTGAGCAAGTACAACTTCCACTTCTGTCCTGACTTCTCCAGTCAGCTCTATCTTCACACCTCTTCTTCCACTTCATGCTTCTCTCAGACAAGAGGTATCCCTGCTCATTTGATCATTACCTAAATGATTTAGGAAGTATTTATTGAGTGCTGACTGTATATCAGGCCACAGATGGGTGCAAGCCTACCTTCAAACAACTACACTGTAAAGGATGAGACAGATCAGTAAACAAAAAGTAACTAAACAGTGGGACTCATGCTCCAATTGATGTAAAAACAGGTACTAGCCAAGACTTAGAAGGTCGGCCAGGACAGCTTCCCATGGGAGACTGCATCTGAGCTAAAAGCTGAAGGAATAATAGCAGCCAGGTTGTGGGGAAGGGGAGGAAGCTTTAAGTTAAGGAAAGTGTGGTGTACAAAATTATAGAGACGTGGAAGAACCAGGTGGTAGCCCTGGATTTCATTACAGATGTAGGAAGCAAGGAGCAGCACAGCAATTGGATGTAACAGCGAGGCTCAATGCTCCGTTCATGGCACCAAGGGTGAGTGGCATGGAGAAGCCAGACAGGCCCTCCTGCCCTGCTCCAATCCAAGGCATCTCATGTTGTAGAGGATGATCAGGAAAACCCCTAATTGGGGCATAATGCCCTGTGCTAGACATTATGGCTTTCCTGCACATGACTCAGGTGGGACAATAGATTTTGACCATGAGCTTTAAGAAAGATAGGCCAATGTCCCTGCAGCATTTTCTGTCTGCACTGAAGGAAATTGTAGTTAAAACCATTTTTGTTTAGAAATCCCATTTGCTTCCTTTTTTGCTATGGGTACCTCCGTAAATAGATTTGAGAGGAACTTGTTCTATTGTATCCCAAATAAGGCAAAAGGAAGTTATAAATAACCTTCAAATTATGGGCTCACAGTTTCTTCTCTAAGGGTACAAAAAAGGTTGAAAACCTTCACCCTTTACTAGAAAGACAAACTGTAGTGACCCTGCTATGGGCCACGGTGATTTCTGCCATTCACCTCCAGGTGCTGGGGCACCAGTACTTGCTCTGAAATCTGGGACCTTCCAGACAGCTGCAGTTTCTCATCTCCAAGCAGAGGGTTCAACACCATGTGGATCATACCTGAATGCTGTTTAGATATTATTTCTGAAAGGCATACAAAATCATTTGACTTGTTTCTATCCTGTTACATACAGAATTTTGTCTCATTACACTGAAAAGAAGTGAAGTCACTCTCTTTTGGTGATGGTTTCATGGCTTTAACAATATCAATATTCCAGTGTCTCTGAAATTTGTACCTTGAAAGCATATCTGTCTCCTGAGTGCTGATAAATTATTATTATTATTATTATTATTACTACTACTACTACTATTGAGACGGAGTCTAGCTCTGTCACCCAGGCGAAAGTGCAGTGGCATGATCTCATCTTACTGCAACCTCTGCCTCCGGGTTTAAGCAATTCTCCCACCTCAGCCTCCCAAGTAGCCTGCGACCATGCCCAACTCATTTTTATTTTGTATTTTTAGTGGAGATGAGGTTTCACCATTTTAGTCAGGCTAGTCTTGAACTCCTGACCTCAAGTGATCTGTCTGCCTAAGCCTCCCAAAGTGCTAGGATTACAGGCATGAGCCACCCAACCCCCTGCCTGATAAATTATCATTAGAGCCTCCTAACTAGTCTTCCTACTTTCACCCTAGCCCTATCAACACAGAGACCGAGGAACCTCTGTTACAATGTAAGTCAGATCACTCCATTCTCTGCTGGATGCTCCCCAATGGCTCTTCTTTTCACTCAGTGTAAACACCAAAAATTTTACACTGGCTACAAGGGCCCCACATCATCAGGCTTGTAGTGAGTGGCTTCTAAAACAGTACCCAATGAGCCAGTCCTCAGGTGGTCATGACCCTGCATAATACCCTCCCCTACTGACTTGCTTCTAATTAGCAGAACACAGCAGAAGTGATGGAATGTTACTTCTGAGATTAGATTTAAAAAGACGATGGCTTCCATTCTGAATTCTCTGTGACTTACCTCTGAGAGCAGCAAGCTGCTACTTTGTAAGCGGTGTATGGAATGGCCTGTGTGGCAGAGATCTGAGATCAGAAACAACCTGCAACTTGTGAATGGCCATGTGAGTGAGCTTGCAAGCAGATCCTTCCTGAGCTGAGCCTTGAAATAACTATAGTGCAGGCCAACATCTTTGAAGCTTCACAAGAGAACCTGAGTCAGCAGTACTCAGCTACCCTGTTCCTGAGTACCTCTCTTCCTGAGACCCACAGAAACCATGAGACAATCAATGTATATTGTTTTAAGCTGCTAAATTCTGAGGTAATTTCATTTTGCAGCCACAGATAACTAACACAATCCTCATTTACCTTCCTGCTGTAACTACTCTCTTCCTTTCTCACTCTTTTTTTTTTTTTTTTTCCTTTGAGATGGAGTCTCGTTCTGTTGCCCAGGCTGGAGTGCAGTGGTGCAGTCTCTGCTCACTACACCCTCCATTTCCCAGACTCAAGCGATTCTCATGCCTCAGCCTCCCAAGGAGCTGAAACTACAGGCATACAACACCATGCCCAGCTGATTTTTGCATTTTTTTGTAGAGACGGGGTTTTGCCATGTTGCGCCAGCTGATCTTGAACTCCTGAGTTCAAGCGATGTACCTGCCTCGGCCTCCCAAAGTGCCTGGACTACAAGGCATGAGTCACCACTCCCAGCTTCACCCCTTCCATCCACACTGGCATCCTTACTGTTCCTTAGGCATGCCAAGGACTCTCCCTTAGAGTCTTTGCACTATTTCCTCTACCCAGACAACCATTTCCGCATGGCTACCTTCCTCATCTCCTTCACCCTCTCAGTGAGGCCCCTTGGGATCACCATATTTAAAATTGCAAGCCTCCCCTCTAAGCTCTCTTTTTGCCTTCACTTTGCTCTACTTACTCTTCTAACCACAGTCTCCATCAGCTTCATACATATGGCATTGTTTTTTTTTTTTTTTTTTTTCTTTTTTTCTTTTTTGAGATGGAATCTTGCTCTGTTGCCTAGACTGGAGTGCAGTGGCCCGACCTTGGCTCACTGCAACCTCTACCTCCCAGGTTCCAGCTATTCTCCTGCCTCAGCCTCTCAAGTAGCTGGGATTACAGGTGTGTGCCACCACACCCAGCAAATTTTTGTGTTTTAAGTAGAGATGGGGTTTCACCATGATGGCCAGGCTGGTCTCGAACTCCTGACCTCAAGTGATCTGCCTGCCTCGGCCTCCCAAAGTTCTGGCATTACAGGTGTGAGCCACCATACCCAGCCTTATTTATTTATTTGTTTATTTATTTATTTTGAGATGGAATCTCGCTCTGTTGCCCAGGCTGGAGTGCAGTGGCATGATCTCGGCTCACTGCAACCTCCGCCTCCCAGGTTCAAGCGATTCTCAAGCTCCGTCTCCCGGGTTCACGCCATTCTCCTGCCTCAGCCTCCCGAGTATCTGAGATTACAGGTGCATGCCACCACACCTGGCTAATTTTTGTATTTTTAGTAGAGATGGGGTTTCACCATGTTGGCCAAGATGGTCTCGAACTCCTGACCTCGAGATCCGCCTGCATCGGCTTTGCAAAGTGCTGGGATTACAAGCGCGAGCCACCGCGCCTGGCCCTCATTTCCTTTTTTTCTTTTCTCTCTCTTTTTTTTTTTTAAATAAAAGGCTGGGTAGGAGCCTAAAAAACCAATAGAGTGGGCCGGGCACAGTGGCTCATGCCTGTAATCCCAGCACTTCAGGAGGCCGAGACGGGTGGATCACGAGGTCAGGAGATCGAGACCATCCTGGCTAACACGGTGAAACCCTGTCTCTACTAAAAATACAAAAAAATTAGCGGGGCATAGTGGTGGATGCCTGTAGTCCCAGATACTCGGGAGGCTGAGGCAGGAGAATGGAGTGAACCTGGGAGACGGAGCTTGCAGTGTGCTGAGGTCACGCCACTGCACTCCAGCCTGGGCGACTGAGTGAGACTCTGTCTCCAAAAAATAAAAATAAATAAATAAATAAATAAAATTATAATACAGTGGTTGGGGACCCAATCGAGTTTTGAGACTATGAATTTATAATGCACACTAATTTTTCTCAAGCAGCATGTATAAAAGAGCACATTTTAAGACTTGTGACACTGAAGTAGGGTGGACATTTTCCAGGAGAATTCAATAGAAAGATAAGGAATAATAAGTTGAGGCAAGAAAGTGACAGAGGATCATGCTGTGCAGGCCAGATAGGGATGGACCACACAGTAGGAAGGGGGCAATTAAGAAAACAGAGGGCCAAGGAACAAGAGTTTCGAAGAGGCTGAGGAACAGATATACTAGGGACAAAGAACTAAGCTCACCCCAAACCCTTGATCCCACCCACTCAAATCTCCTCCAAACCCTGTCGTATCAGTCATCTCTCCTCTCCTGGGATCTTTAGTCTTCTCTACGGTGTTCCTTCCTATCGATCTACAAACAAGCTTAAGTCTCTAACATCCCACAAAAATATTACCCTTGTATAATACCCTTCAAACTTCCAGTTTCCTTTAGTATCAACTTTTTGAAAGAGACATCAATTTCTTCTACTTTTAACTTTTTGAAAGAGACATCAGTTGCTTCTACTTCCTCACTTTCCATTCAATTTCCAAATCAGTAGATTCATGCTTTATTCTTAACTCTACAAAAATTCCTCCAGTAAAAGTTGCTAAAAACTCAAATCCTAGATGTAAAATTAATTTTCAGTCCTCAAGCACTTGGACTTGTGCATTTCATGCTGTTGACAATCTTTTTCATTGAACTTTCTACTTCTTTACAGTTTAGCACTGTGGTTGTTTTGAATTACCTAAAGAGGGTACATTCTGATCTTTTCCTTGCTAAGGCCTCTCAATATCTTAATCTGTGCCTTAAAGAAATTGTATCTAATATTCATCTCTGTGTACCCAGCATGAAAGCACTGCTCTGAACACAGAGCAGGCACTTGGTGGTTGTTTGTGAGTGGATGTAAGAATGGATGGTTGGATGGATAAATGCAGGTCAGATTTCCTGTCCTTAAATGTTCATGACTCAAATGTTTCTTGGGTTTTTTTTTTTTTTTTTTTTTTTTTTTTTTTCCCACTCTAGCTTGTCTTGAGCAATATCATTCAATTCCATTATTTGAATTCCTCTCCAGAGATAAGCACTGTTACCAGTTTCTTTCCAGTGTTTAAGCAAACAAACAAACCAAGGTTCATACTATATGCATTGCTATGAAGTTCACTTTTTTTTCCCACTAATACGTCATGGAAATCATTCTGTATCATTGCATACCTCATGCTTATTACTAGATACTTAGTATTCCAGGGTAGAGATGTACTAAAATTTAATTAACTTTTGTTGATGACCATATTTTTCTTTACTACAAATAGTGCTATACTATGTATCTATGTATTGAGAGACAGGGTCTCATTCTGTTGCCCAGGCCTGGCCTCAAGCAATCTTCCTCCCTTGGTCTCCCCAAGTATTGAGATTACAGTTGTAAGCCAGTGCACCCAACCTAAATATCTTTATAAATATGTGTTTGTACATGTGTGAGAGTGTTTCTGTAGGGTAAATTCCTATTTTAAAATGAGCATATTTAGATGAAGAAAGATCTATCAATCAAATAGAAAATGAAAAAGAACAGGGGTTACTATTCTTATTTCAGACAAAACAGACTTTAAACCAACAATGATCAAAAAGGACAAAGAAGGGTATTACATAATGGTAAAGGGGTTAATTCCACAAGAAAACTTAACTGTTCTAAGTAAATATGTATCCAACACTGGAGCACTAAGATTCATAAAACAAGTTCTTGGAGACGTATTAACACACTTAGAAAACCACACAACAGTCTTTAAAAAAAAAACCACACACACACACACAATAATAATAATGGAAGGCTTCAGTACTCCACTGACAGTATTAGACAGATCATCAAGGCAGAATACTGACAGAGATATTCGGGACCTAAACTCAACACTTGACCAAATGGACCTAACAGACACCTACAGAATACTGTGCCCAACAACAACAGAATCTATATTCTTCTCATCTGTACAAGGCACATGCTCAACCACTCAGTCACATGCTTTGACCATAAAGCAATTCTCAATAATTCCAAAAAATCAAAATCACATCAGTCACTCTCAGACTACAGCACAATAAAAAGAGAAATCAATACCAAGAAGATCTCTCAAAACCATACAACTACATGGAAATTAAATAAACTTCTTCTGAATGACTTTTGGGTAAACAATAAAATTAAGAAATTCTTTGAAATCAAGAAATTCTTTGAAATCAAGAAATTCTTTGAAACAAATGAAAACAAAGACATAACATACCAGAATCTCTGGGATACAGGTAAAGCAGCATTAAGAGGAAACTTTATAGTGCTAAATGCTCATATCAAAAAGTTAGAAAGATCTCAAATTAACAACCTAACATCATACCTAGAGAAACTAGAAAAGAGCAAACCAACCTCAAAGCTAGCAGAAGAAAATAAGTAATAAAAATCAGAGCTAAACTAAATGAAATTGAGATGTAAAAAAAATACAAAAGATCAATGAAACCAGAAGTTCAATCTTTGAAAGAATCAGTAAGATTGATAGAACACTAGCTAGACTAATAAAAATAAAACAGGGATGATCCAAATAAACACAATCAGATATGACAAGGGGGACATTACCACAGACTCCACAGAAATATAATACAAAAAACCCTCAGAAACTATTACAAACACCTCTATACATACAAATTAGAAAACCTAGAAGAAATAGATAAATTTCTGGAAACCTACAACCTCCCAAGATTGAATTAGGAAGAAATCAAAACCCTAAACAGACCAATAATGAGTCCTAAAATTGAATAAGTAACAAAAGTCTACCAACCAGAAAATGCCCTGTACCAGACAGATTCACAACTGAATTCTACCAGATGTACTAAGAAAAGCTGGTACTAATCATTACTGAAACTATTGTAAAAATTGAGAAGGGACTCCTTCCCAACTCATTCTATGAAGCCAGTATCACTCTGATACCAAAACTTGGCAGAAACACAACAAAAAAAGAAAACTTCAGGCCACTCTCCCTGATGAACATAGAAACAAAAATCCTCAACAAAACACTAGCAAACTGAATCTGGCAGCACATCACAAAGCTAATCTACCACAAGCAAGTAGCCTTCATTCCTGGGATCCAAGGTTGGTTCAACATAGGCAAATCAGTAAGTGTGATTCATCACATAAACAGAACTAAAAGCAAAAACCACATAATCATCTCAATAGATGCAGAAAAGGCTTTCCAAAAAATTCAACATCTCTTTATGTTTAAAAAAAAAAAACCTCAACAAACTAGGCACCAAAGGAACATATCTCAAAATAATAAGAACCAAACCTACACCCAACATCATACTGAAAGGGCAAAAGCTGGAAGCACTTCACCTGAGAATCAGAACAAGACAAGGATGCTTACTCTCACCACTCCTATTCAACAGAGTACTAGAGGTCCTAGACAGAGCAATCAGACAAGAGAAAGAAATAAAAGCATCCAAATAGGAATAGAGGAAGTCAAACTATCCCTGTTTGCAGATGACATGATTCTATATCTACAAAACCCCATAGTCTCTGCCCAAAAGCTCCTTGAGCTGATAAACAACTTCAGCAAAGTTTCAGGATACAAAAATCAGTGTACAAAAATCAGTAGCATTTGTATACACCAATAACACCCAAGCTGAGAGACAAATCAATAACATAATCCTATTCATCATAGCCACAAAAAGAATGAAATTCCTAGGAATACAGCTAACCAGGCAGGTGAAAGATCTCTACAAGGAGAATTACAAAACACTGCTGAAAAAAATCAGAGATAACACGAACAAATGGGAAAACATTTCGTGTTCTTGGATAGGAAAATCGATATTGTTAAAATGGCCATACCACCCAGAGCAATTTACAGACTCAACGTTATCCCTATCAAACTACCAATGACATTCTTCACAGAATTAGAAGAACTATTCTAAAACTAATTTGGAACAACAAAAGAGCCCGAATAGCAAAAGCAATCCTAAGCAAAAAGAACAAAGCTTGAAGTATCCCACTATTCAATTTTAAACTGTACTACAAGGCTACAGTAACTAAAACAGCATGATACAAGTATAACAACAAACACATAGAGCAATGCAACAGGTTAGAAAATGCAGAAATAAAGCCACACATCTACAATACCTGATCTTCGACAAAACCAACAATAACAAACAATGGGGAAAGGACTCCCTATTCAATAAACAGTGCTGGGATAACTGGCTAACCATATGCAGAAGATTGAAACTGAGCTCCTTCCTTTCATCATATACAAAAATCAACTCAAGATGAATTGAAAAATTAAAAGTAAAATCTAAAACTATAAAAACCCAGAAGAAAACCTAGGAAATACCATTCTGGACATAAGCCCAGCAAAGATTTCACGACAAAGACCCCAAAAGCAATTGCAAAAAAAAAAAAACAAAATTGGTAAGTGGGATCTAATTAAAATAAAGAGCTTCTGCACAGCAAAAGAAAGTATCAACAGAGTAAAGAGCCAACCTACAGAATGGGAGAAAATATTTGCAAACTATGCATCCAACAAAATCTAATTTCCAGAATCTATAAGGAACTTAAAGCAACAAGCAAAAAACAACCAAAACAACAAGCAAAACAAACAAGACAACAAGCAAAACAAAAGCAAACAAGCAAAAAACAAAATGCCATTGAAAAATGGGCAAAGGACGTAGACACTTCTCTAAAGAAGACATATACACGGCCAAAAAGCACATGAAAAAATGTTCAGTAACACTAATCATTAAAGAAATGTAAATCAAAACCACAATGAGATACTATCTCACACCAATCAGAATGGCTATTATTAAAAGTCAGTGGGGCGCCGTAGCTCACACCTGTAATCCGAACACTTAGGAAGGCAGAGGCAGAAGAATAGCTTGAGCCTGGAATTCAAGACCTGCCTGGGCAACATAGAAACACCACACTCTTCACAAAAAGGAGAAAGAAAAGACAAAAATAGACAAAACATAACAGATGCTGGTGAGGTCACAGAGAAAACAGAACGCTTACACATTGCTGGTGGGAATGTAAGTTCATTCATCCACTGTGGAAAGCAGTCTGGAGATTTCTCAGAGAACTTAAAATAGAACTACCATTTGATCCAGCAATCTCATTATTGGTTATGTACCCAAAAGAATATAAATCATTCTACCATAAAGACACATGCACACATATGTTTATCACAACACTATTCACAACAGCAAAGACATGGAATCAACCCAGATGCACATCAACAGTAGAGTGGATAATGAAAATGTGGTACATATACACCATGGAATACTACAGTGCCATAAAAATATAATAAGATCATGTCCTTTGAAGCAGCATGGAAAGAGCTGGAAGCCATTATTCCAAGCGAATTAACACAGGAACAGAAAACCAAATACTGCTCTTCTCACTTATAAGTGGAGCTAAACATTGAGTACACACAGACACAAAGAAGGGAAAAACAAACACAGGGGCCTACTTGAGGGTAGAAGGTGAGGATAGTGAGCATTAAAAAACTACCTAGGGCCAGGTGTGGTGGCTCACGCCTGTAATCCTAGCACTTTATGAGACCAAGGCAGGTGGATCACCTGAGGTCAGAAGTTCGAGACCAGCCTGGCCAACATGGTGAAACCGCAACTCTACTAAAAATACAAAAATTAGCCGGGTGCAGTGGTGCATGTCTATATTCCCAGCTACTCAGGAGGCTGAGGCATGAGAATCGCTGGAACCTTGGAACCCAGGAGGCGGAGGTTGCAGTGAGCCTGAGATTGCGCCACTCTACTCCAGCATGGGCAAAAGCAAAATTCCGTCTCAAAACAAAACAAAACAAAAACAAACAAACAAAAACTACCTATTAGGTACTATGCTGATGACCTGGGTGACAAAATTATCTGTACACCAAACCCCTGCAACATACAATTTACCCATGTACTCCCAAACCTTAAAAGTTGGAAAGAAAATAAATAAATAAAATGGGCCCATTTTAAAATGTTCATAAATATCAACAAATTGCTCTCCAGAAATAAATATTTTATCAATCCATATTTCTATCAAGAGCACTCAAGAGGACTGGTTTCTTCACATCTTTACAAACACTAAAATATTAACTTTTAAAAAATGGTTGCCAATTAGACATGGGAAAAATATTTTACTGTGGTTTTAATCTGTATTTTTTTTTTTACTATGAAGAAGTCAAGGACTTTTCAACGTGTTTAATGAACTTTTTTTTTATCATTCTATGAACTACCTGTTAGTATTCTTTGCTTGTTCATCTTTTGGAGTGTTGATATCTTTCTAATTAATTTGTAAGAGCTTTTGTTTTGTAAGGCTGTTAACCTTTTGTCTGCCATATTGCTTGCAAATAGTTTTCAGTTCAATGAAGCATTTTTCAGTCTATAAAGGCTATATATCCTTGGTGAATTGTATCTTTCATTAATATTAAAATAGTTCTCTGTGTTTTCTTCAATATATCTTGTATCATATTCTTCTTTTATAAATATTTCTATCTCGAATTTCCTTTTTCATATATTTACCTGACACATTTTCCATGGCTTGTTTTAAAATAATCCATTGTTATTTTAATTTTGTTATTTACTTTTAAGTATATCTCTTATAAATAGAAAATAGTGATTTTGCTCTTTCACTCACAAAGACTTTGCTTTTTAGTTTAGGTATTGTTAAGTGGTGTGAGAGAAGAATTAACCATTCATATTTATTTAACCATTAATATACTCTTACTATGAGGATATATTAGGCAAAGCACAGTAGCTCATGCCTGTAATCCCAGCACTTTGGGAAGCTGAGGCAGGAGGACTGCTCGAGCCCAGGAGTTTGAGGCCAGCCTGGGCAACATGGCAAAACCGGGTCTTTAAAAAAAAATACAAAAATTAGGCGAGCGTGGTGGTGTGCACCTGTAGTTCCAGCTACTCAGGAGGCTGAGGTGGGAGGATTGATTCAGCCTGGGAGGTCGAGGCTGCAGTGACCTATGATCGTGCCACTGCACTCCAGCAGTGCAACAGAGGGAGACCCTGTCTCAAAAAGAAAAGGGTAATATATTAAATAAGGCCAGTTTAGCCTTTTTCCTGCCATCTTATCTTGTGCTTTTAATTTATATTTATTATACTTGCTTTTTGCACCCTTTCTTTTTTATCAGCTTTTGTTTATTTTAACTTTAACAAACATAACTGAAGTTATATTTCTCTAGAAAATCAAGAATTATTCAGAATCTCTAACCAAGCTCCACACAACCACCAAAATTGATCTTCAGCTGATTTGAATTCCTCTCCCCATTGTAAAGTTTAATACAATCTACATTAGACTTTATAACTACATCATTAGTGAGCTACTATGAATTTTAAAGTGATTCTATCCTATATACTGGATTTCCCTCCTTGATATCTTTATTATGATTTACTTTTAATTTGGCTGGAGTACTTCTTTGAGTAACTTTTTAAATAAATAGTATGTAGGAGCATATTTTCTGTGTATTTTCACATCTTCACAATAGCTTGACTGTGTGTACAGTTCTAGGGCATCTGGTCTTTTATCCTTAAAATCCATAATCTCAGCATATATGGTTTGCTGATTAAAGGTCAGGTTCCAATCTAATTATCTTTCTTGGTAAATAATCTGTTTTTTCTGCTGAGAAGCTTAGACTAAAAATTTTCAAATGATATAAAGTCAAAGGTTACATAACAAGAAACACTAATTACACAGCAAAAGAATCAACAAAATAAAAAGGCAAACTACAAATTGGAAACAATATTTTCAAACTATATATATGTATATATATGTGTATATACGTACATGGTTAATACTCAAAATTTAGGAAAAAAATACTCAGACAACTTAATAGCAGAAAAACAAATAACCCATGTAAAAAATGGTCAAAGAACCTGAATGGATATTTCTAAAGAGAAGACATAAAAATGGTGTATTCGTCCATTCTCGAACTGCTATAAAGAACTACCTGTGACTAGGTAATTTATAAAGAGAAGAGGTTTAATTGGCTCATGGTTCTGCAGGCTCTATAGGAAGCATGGCTGGGGAGGCCTCAGGAAACTTACAATCATGGTAGAAGGGGAAACAGGCACATCTTACATGGCCAGAGCAGAAGGAAGATGGAGAGGAAGGAGGTACTACACACTTTTAAACAACCAGATCTCCTGAGAACTCACTCACTATCACAAGAACAGCAAGGGGAAATCCACCCCCTATAAGCCAATTACCTCCCACCAGGCCCCTCCTCCAACATGGGGGATTACAATTCG
Organism: Rhinopithecus bieti; assembly: GCF_001698545.2. Lineage (NCBI taxonomy): Eukaryota > Metazoa > Chordata > Mammalia > Primates > Cercopithecidae > Rhinopithecus > Rhinopithecus bieti. Next base: position 109,462 of record NW_016813144.1, read on the forward strand.
ACATGAGATTTGGGCGAGGACACAAATCCAAACCATATCAACAGATATGTATATAAAGTTGCTCAACATCAATAATCACAGGGAAATTGTAAATCAAAACCACACTGAGATAGCACCTCACACCCTTCAGGATGGCTATTATCAAAAACAAAAGTGATAAAAATGCAAGTGATAACAAGAGAAAAGGACCCCTTGTACACTGTTGGTGGGAACGTAGATTGGTATAGCCATTATGGCAAACAGTATGGAGGTTACTTAAAAAATTAAAACTAAGGCTGGGCGTGGTGGCTCACACTTTAATCCCAACACTTTGGGAAGCTGAGGTTGGTGGATCACTTGAGGTCAGGAGTTTGAGACCAGCCTGGCCAGCATGGCCTATCTCTAATAAAGATACAAAAATTAGCCAGTAGTGATGGTGGGCATCTGTAATTCCAGCTCCTTGGGAGGCTGAGGCAGGAGAATTGCTTGAACTGGGAAGACAGAGGTTGCAGTGAGCTGAGATCATACCACTCCACTCCAGCCTAGATGACAGAGTGAGACTCCATAACAACAACCACCACCACCACCACCACAACAACAACAACAAAAGGCCAGGTGCGGTGGCTCGCACCTGTAATCCCAGCACTTTGGGAGGCCAAGGCAGGCAGATCACGAGGTCAGGAGATCGAGACCATCCTGGCCAACATGGTGAAACCCTGTATCTACTAAAAATACAAAAATTAGCCAGGCATGGTAGTGCGTGCCTATAATCCCAGTTACTTGGGAGCCTGAGGCAGGAGAATCGCTTGAACCAGAGAGTCAGAGGTTGCAGTGAGCTGAGATCACGCCACTGCACTCCAGCCTGGCAATAGAGCGAGATTCCATCTTAGAAGAAAAGAAAAAGAAATTAAAACTAAAAGAACTACCATTATGGCCCAGCAAAAGAAAATGAAATCACCACCTCATAAAGATTTTTAAAAAAAAAAAAAAAAAAATCTGCATTCATGTCACTCAGCATTATTCACAATACCATGACATGGGAAACAATTCGAGTGTCTGTCGATGGGCCACTAATGGATAAAGAAACTAGATATACTATTATATAGTATATTATACATACTATACCTATTAATATGATATGTAGTATATAATGAAATATTATTCGAGCCTTTTAAAAAAGGAGATGCTGCCTAATGTGGTTTGGATTTGTGTCTCTGCCCAAATTTAATGCCGAATTGGAGGAGAGGCCTGGTAGGAGGTGATTAAATCATGGGGGTCAATTCACCCTTTGCTGCTCAGTAAGTTCTCACCAGATCTGATGGTTTAAAAGTGTGTGGCACTTCCTCCTTCACTCTCTCCATCCTGCCGCAATGTGAAGAAGGTTCCTGCTTCCTTTCGCCTTCCGCCATGATTGAAAGTTTCCTGAGGCCTCCTAGTCATGCTTCGTGTTAAGCCTACAGAACTGTGAGTCGATTAAGTCTCTTTTCTTCATAAATTACCCAGTCTCAGCTAGTTCTTTATAGCAGTGTGAAAACAGACTAACACACTGCCAAATGCGACAACATAGATGAGCCTGGAGTACATTAGGCTGAGTGAAGTAATTCAGACACAGAAAGAAAAATAATGCATGGCCTCACTTATATGTGGAATTTTAAAATAAAAACCTCGTATATACAGAGATAGAGAATAAAACACTGGGTGATGCAGGTCAAAGGATACAAAGTAGCAGAAATTTAGGATAAATAAGTCTAGACATCTAATGTACAACCTGAGCACTATATTTAATAATGCTGTATTGTATTTGAGATTTTGCCAAATTAGATTTTAGCTGTTTTGCTACCAAAAAAAAAGGGGAGTCACTATGTGAGATGATGGATATGTTAATTTTCTTTACTATAGTAACCATTTTACTCTCTGTATATATCCCATAGTATCATGTTATATACCTTAAATAGACACAATAACATTTTTTAAAAAGAAATATTAGCATTTGTAATACAAATATAATTATTTCATAAAAGTGATTAATATTTACAAAGGCATAATAGCTTGTTTTTTTAAAAACTGGGTAACAAAAAAGCAAATGTGGTTTATCTCCAAGGTAAGAAAAAGAAAGTTAGGAAGTTATTTTCTAATGGCAATGATTTTTTTTTTTAAGTCTGTAAAATTAAGCACTGCTAAAACGTTTCTCAAGGAGGGTCTGTGGAATTGGGAGAGAACCCTGATCCCCAGATTTCATCACACAACAATCAACAGTGGCAGAGAATGTGTCAGGTACTTTTCCTACTTTATTTTCTTAATGGCTCACAAAAAGCTTGAAAGGTAGGTGTTATTACCTATCTCCAACTTCTGGGAGGGGAAATTTGTTCTCAGAGAAGGTGAACACTTACTCACGACCCCACCACAAGTAAATATGTGGCCGAACTAAAATTTGAACCCAGGATTCTATGACCCCACTACACATCCTCTTTGTAATACGCAATACAAAGGATCACCTCCATGTTCAAGGCATTAGTTTGGAAGCTGTGAACAATGAAAAGAATGCCACAGAGTTCCTACCTTAAATTGTTACCTGGGTAGAACCTATTTAATTTACAGCCAGCCCTCCACATCCATGAGTTCCACATTGGTCAAGTCAAACAACCACAGATCAAAAATATTGCTGGCAGGGAATGGGGGTGGAATCTGTACTGAACATGTACAGACTTTTTTTCTTGTCACTATTCCCTAAACAATACAGTATAACAACTATTTACATAGCATTTAAATGGTATTAGGTATCATAAGTAATCTATAGGTGATTTGAAATATATAGGAGGATGTGTGTAGGTTATATGCAAGTACTAGGCCATTTTATATAAGGGACTTGAGCATTCTTGAATTTTCATATCTGTGGGGATCCTGAAACCAATCCCCCATGGTATGGAGGGACAATTGTACTTAGTTAAAAAAAAAAAAACAACTAGCATTTTCTTCTTGATAGTAAAATTAATTAGGCCATGAATCTGTGATTCAGAAGAAAATGTCCTTACCCAGGTGCATTTTATACATTAGCATTTAGGGCAAATTGCCCAGAAATCCAATACTAATTTACCCCAGGATCTCAGTCCATAGTTACTGTTGGAATTTTGGCAAGTGGATTTCCCTGGGGTAATAGTCAAATTAAGAAGTCTTCTTAAAGAGAAGGTGTTAGAGTCTTAGGCAACAGTTCAAAGCTCAGTGTTCAAAGGTGGAGAGGGATACCCAAGCAGGCAGTGCTCCAATGGCAAATGAGGCCAGAGGCAGCCTGTTTTCCTGCCCTATGCTCCTGCTTAATGGATCCACTGGTAGTTTGATGTGAGTGGTGATAATTTTTACCTTGAACTCAAACTTATAATGGACCATATTTTAACTTCCAATTGTCAAATTGTTTTAGCAGATTTGGGAGGTGAACACTTACAGGGTCAAACCTGAACTCTCTGCAAGTGTGAACTACCAATATGAGTTTCACAGTCCAAATGAGCATTTCCCACACCTCTACCCACTCTGACACCAGAACCCAAGTAGGTGGATTCTGTTTCTACTAAACTGAGAGTTCCCTTAGGTCAACCAGGAAAATAATAATAGTAACAACAATTACTAATTTTATTGGTCATTTACTATGTGACACACACTATTCTAAAGGTGTTACAATTTACTTAATCCTCCCAACAACTCTACAAGCTTGTATATCTATTTTATAGATAAGAAAAAAAGAGATAAAGTGATTTGCCAAAGACTGTACAGCTTGTAAGTGGCAGACCTAGGATTTGAATTCACATGGACAGGTCCCTGAGCATGCCTTATCAACCATTGCCATTCACAAGTTTGCCTGTGGTCATAACTGACCTTTATAGGCAATTTCCTTGATCAGTTAGATCAGTCTTGCTTGGACTAAGGGCAAATTTGGTTGAAGAAATTGACTTACTTTGGTATTAACTCCTACAAGGTGAAGCAGCATCCTTTGCAGACCCCAAAGGAATCTAAAAGAAGGAATGTCAAGGAAATTCAAACATCAAGATTGGATAGGGTGAAAATAAGTCGGGGGACAATATTAGGAGAAAGCTACAACTAAATGGGCAGGTCAGTACTCATCCCCGAAACAGTCTGTGGCAACAAGATTAAGTCATGCCCCACTACCTGGTATGCCAAGGGTACTGAACCTGCTTGCTGTCCTAATCAGAACTGAGTTATAATAAAAATTGGATAAAACTGAATCTGCAAATGGAAGGACTTATGGGCTGAGAGGACAGAGGCTGGAAACTAGAATAAACATAAAAGGAAAACTTTTCAGGTCCATGTCCAATTCCAACTTGGGAAAACATCTACTTATAATTTCCCAATTTGAATTAAAGTTCTACTCTCAAGATACCTGATCTACCTTAATGTCTCCTTAATGCAATGTCAGTACAAGTTTGTTGATTGATGTCATGTGTAAGACAGAAGGAAGGATTGATTGCATGTCATGTCTCCCTGGCTCCCCAGTGATCCTCTGGGAGAACCACTTCCTCCATTTTGCTCAGAAGCACCTCCCCAAGATAGGAGCTTTAATCTAGAACACTGCAGATGAACTCACCACCAGGAGCTAGCTGGCTATGTTCCAGCTGGCCCAGCTGAGCTCGACCAGTAGGATACAGTGTGTGGCAAGCCCAAGAAGCAGCAGCCCTGCATAAAACAGCTAATGAGGCATTTTTACTGTTTTAGAGTCACAAAAAAAATGTCTCACATTGATTAAAATTCCTCTTTGTCAAAGTGAAACTGACCAGGAACCCAAAGATAAGAACCTTGGGTATGGGCATCCCTGGTTGGCTTTTTTAACTTACATGGTTGTGAAAGATGGGGGCTTTTTAGTTATTTGCTTTTTCCCCCACATTCAAGGTTTTCAGTCAAAGATTTCTCTGGCTGTCAAGGGAAGACATGGGCAGCAAGAAGGGGAGACTGGCCACCTTTTATTTCCATCAAACTCTAAGGCACTGCTTTCTGCCAAACTGCCCACCCCAGAGGAAAAGATCCTCTTTCTTCTAGTTTTGAACTAGTTTCCTGGCAAGACAGATGTGATTTTTCTTAGCATTTCTCTTCCTTCTGCCAAGGAACAGGCTGTTTGGACACATGGTCTCATTTCTACAATCCTTTAACTCCAGGAAACTTGTGCACCAGGGTTGATGTCAGGTCTGTTGGACCCTATCTGGAATGAAGGTGTAGTCAGCAGGTCACTTCCTCATGCGATATATGTCTAGAGAAAGGCATAAGCTCCATGAAGTTAGGGTCTGTGTTGGTCTCATGCAGCCCTTATTCCTGGCAGTAACACATAATGGGCATGCAATAAATGCAGGGGTTCAATGGTGTCTTTGAAGTGAATTTCTCAGTAAATTTACTTTTGCATAGAATCTAGTGGTGCTAAATGGCAATAAGTGGGATAATGTGGAAGAAAGTGTATCCCATCTTTATTCTTTATTCTGGGTGGCTAGCACTGCAGGCTATAACATCTTTTCTTAAGGTATTTCGTGGGACACTAGACTCAAAAAGTGCTCAGCAAAAAACTGTTTTTGTAATCAAGTAAGCTTGTAAACACTGCATACCAGAATACCCATTCAAGAGTTCCCATGTACATTAACCTATTAAAGAGACTCCTCTCTTTAGTACATTAACCTATTAAAGAGGCTCCTCTTTAGTACATTAGCCTATTAAACTAAAGAGACTCCTGTCTTTAGTACATTAACCTATTAAGGAGGCTCCCCTCCCTCCTCCCACCCTCCACCCTCAAGTAGGCCCCAGTGTCTGTTGTTCTGCTCTTAGTAGCCATGTGTTTTCTTGGTTTAGCTATTACTTATAAGTGAGAACATGAAGTATTTGGTTTTGTGTTAGTTTGTTTAGGATAATGGCCTCCAGCTCCATCCATGATGCTGCAAAGGAAATGATCTTATTCGTTTTTATGACTGCATAGTTTTCCAGTGTATATGTATGACATTTTCTGTATCCAGTCTACTGTTGATGTTAAGCCAGATTTTCTTAAACATTTTTTTTTTTACCTCAGAATCTTTACCTTTCATCTATTATTTGCTATCCCATGGAACTAGTGTTCCTCTGAACTCACCTTGGAATTATACTTGGAATCACTGAGTTATACCGTGATTAATCCTCTGGTCCCCTCCACCATAGTCTTTAAAGTGGGTATTTCAGACCTCCTTCTGAAATCATTTATCACATAACTTTGATGATCTGTGATTTCCAAATCACCCTACATGAAAAGAGGAATAATAAGCTCCCTTATGCCTTTCTATGAAGAGAGTTTAGCACTATCTTCTCGCAGAAGAAGAGCTGGGTAAGGGCATCTCTACATCACCCAGTAATCATGCACATTGCCTGGTATGGCACTCAAAGGGGGCTTAGGGACCCGGTGGGAGCAGGACTCAGGCCATCCTTCATGAACACTGCTTCTTCTTGTGACTGCCTGTGATGGCCAGTCATATGTGTCAATTGGCCAGGCTAATGCACCCAGTCATTAAATTAAACACTAAGCTGGGCATAGTGGCCCACACTGTAGTCCCAGCTATTTAGGAAGGCAAAGTGGAAGAATCACTTGAGCCCCGGAATTTGAATCCAGCCTGGGCAACATAGTGAGACTCTGTTTCTAAAATAAAAAAAAAAAAAAATTTAACATGAACCTAGTTGTTACTGTGAGATTCTCATCAATCAGTTCAGCTGGAAGACCTCAAGGGCAAAACTCAGGTTTCCCTGCAGAAGAAGAAATCCCACTTGGGGACAGCAACTTCAGTGCCTGTGGAGAGTCTCCAGTCCCCTGCTGGTTCTGGTCTGTGGGAGAACCTGGCTGACACACTGCCTATTGTGGAGTTCCCTCATCAGCGTCCCTGCCAGGCTGGCCATGATTTGAGTGAACACACCTCTCAAATGGAGTCAGGAGCCAGCAGGGATGACGATAGCATCTTCTTCCAAGGCTGGGAAAAGGGTCTGCCTCAGAGCCATGAGGAAGGATCAGAATCTGTAGGTCCAATAAGGCTGAGGAGCGGAGGCGGGAGGCACTCTTGCCCTCCACCTTGGAGGAGCTGCAGTTTGTGTCTTTTACTGCTTTTGCCCAGTAGTGGGGCTGGGGGTGAATTGCTTACCATGGATGTATATCCATGCCTAGGCACAGCCTGGTGAATTAATTTCTGGAAAAAAAAATGTTTGCCTTAAGATTTAATTAATTTTCACAGTTTAATAATATCTCAGGGCATTTTTTCTGCATTTAAGATAAAAAGCATAGATTTGTATATATTATGGAAATAAGTGGAATTCTCATTTTGATAAGAAAATGTGAAAGCCCAACCCATTTACCAGCATTGATACGAGGGAGAGATGGGACGTGTTTACGCACTTAGTGGATACTCATTTGGCTATATGTAAGGAAGACTTTAATTTTCATAATATGTATTTAGAACCTTAATATGTGAATGCTAAATGATTCCATGTCTAGGATTTATCCAGAGAATGTATATAAAGTTATAACCTATAAGAGATTTCATCTCAGTTGTGAAAAATTAGAAGCCACTTGAATGTCCAACAGTAAGATATTAGTAAACTACAGAGCATCAATACACAATGGAATACAATAAAAATAGCTATCATTCATTGAATTGCATGCCAAGCACTGTTCTATAAGAATTTCATACATATTAACTCACTGAATTGTCACAATAACATTACAAGGTAGACTGTATCATCCTTTTTTCACTAAGGCACAAAGTGGCAGGGTGAATTGCCCGAGGTCACACAGTTAGTGAGGGATGGAGCCAGGATTCCAATGTGAACATTTTGGCTCCAGAGTCTACACTCTGAGTCTATGCTGTGCCCCAGTCTCAAGAGCCAACATATGTCGTTGAAAACATCCATATGTTCACTTACATATATATAAAACAGAACAACAACAAAAAGTGGAAAATTCTATAACATCAGTGATCTTTCTGTTTCCTTTTTTGCTCATCTGTTTGCTAAATTTTCTGTAATAAACATCTACTATTTTGAAGTTTAAAAATACAAATAATGAAATTTTTTTTTTTTTTTTTTTTTTAATTAGGAACCAAACTCCTAATTTCCCTGGTCAGAGACTAGAATCAGACTAGTGCAGACTGATATTCGGGGCAGCTCTCAAGCCAATACATTCTAGAAGAATATAAACCTAGGTGGCGTGGGAGGGCTCCCAAAGGGCCCAGGTCCCAGGCCTCTTGTCATACATACCATCCATGAGCCAGCAAATCAATGCACCCTGCAGGGAACAGAGCTAGTCAGACAACATCTTCTGGACCTTTTTTTAGCCAGCTTCCAAAACTTGATTTTTTTCCACCCACCCAAGTTTTATAATTATCAACACTGACCGTGAATTTCAGATCTATAACATTTCAAAAACTCAGGAAATAAAATGAGTAATAAATGGGATAATTTGAGACTTCACAGAATACTTTGTGTGACTGCTCTGATCTCCTGCAGATGGTAAATGTATTGAATGATATAAGAAATAATTAGAAATGCAAAGGTTAGAACTGTCTGGACCCTTAGAGATAAAATCTACGTCTCTTCATTTGACATACAAAGATGCTAACACTCAGAGAAATTAAATAACTTGCTCTTGGGTATTCAGTCTTTTAAAGGTCAAACCAGGATGAAAAGACAAGTTTTAGTTCCTAGTTCAATATTCTCTGCATTGAGCCATGCTACTTCAGGGGCTTGGGCTCCGTTGAAAACAGGGAAGGAAGTATTGGTTATGAGCGCAATCGATATTTTATGAAAATCATTTTCTATTCACTTCTATTACACTAGCAATATATACAAAAGATAAGCATACAGAGTAAATGGTGAAGGTCCCTAGCCACAAACTACAGCTCCCTCCCTCCCCCTAGGTGGGGGGCAGTGATTACCACAGTCAATAACTTGCCATTATACATGTATTTAGCGGTGTGCTAGAACCAGCTTGTACAGGTTCTTAAGAGACAACTTAAATTTTCAGGAAAGCTATGAGCTGGCTGTTAAAAAGAAAGCTATTATTAAATATTAAATTGCATAAACTTATAATCAAACTATATTAAAAACAAAGATAAGAAGTACTCGAAAAGCATCACCTCCCCACTTCTTTTAATTACATTTTACCTTTGTCTATGTTCTTGGGGCCACTTACATCTACTGCATCTCTCTGGTGGAAAGCCCAGTGGTGTGTTCCCAGCTTCACAGTCAGTGACTCATGGTTGTAGAATCCACCACATGGGGAGTATTTACACCACAGAAATTGACAAACGCTGCACAGCAAGGCCTTCCCTCCCTTCAGTCCAGCCAGCCAGTGTTTCAGCATTTACTAGCATATCATGATAGATATTTTTTTTTTTTTTTTTTTTTTGAGACGAGTCTCGCTCTGTCACCCAGGCTGGAGTGCAATGGCACAATCTCAGCTCATTACCACCTCCGCCTCCCAGGTTCAAGCGATTCTCCTGCCTCAGCCTCCTGAGTAGCTGGGATTACAGGTGCGTGCCACCATGCCCAGATCATTTTTGTATTTTTTTAGTAGAGACAGAGTTTCACCATGTTGGTCAAACTGGTCTCGAACTCCTGACCTCGTGATCCACCCACCTCACCTCCCAAAGTGCTGGGATTACAGATGTGAGCCACCGTGCCTGGCGAACAGACACATTTTTTTCAAGTACCTTTTTTCCTTACATCAATAGACTACTGAAAACTTTATTTAAAGTTGGTTAAATGCATTTCTTTCCATTTGTAGAAATAAAGAAAAAGCACTTGCTAAAACAAGTGAAATATCTTTGCCATCAGCCAGTTTTTTAAACTGCTACAGTCATGCACCACATGACATTTTGGTCAAGACAGGCTGCATAAACAAAGCGGTCCCGTAAGATTATAATATTGTATTTTTATTGTACTTTTTTATGTTTAGACACATTTAGATAAACAGATACTTATCACTGTTTTACTGTTGCCTACAGTAGTCAGTACATAACCTGATGTACAGGTTTGTAGCCTAGGAGGACTAGCCCATGTATCCTAGGTGCGTAGTAGGTTATGCCATCTAGGTTTGTGTGAGTACACTGTATGTTGGCACAACAACGAAATCACCTAACCATCATTTCTCAAAATGTATCCCCCATTGTTAAGTGATGCATGACTGCATTTGTCTTCTCTCCCTCAATGCCCTCCCAGTTCCCTTGATAATCTAGCCTTCTATTTTAACTAAATCCCAGTTCCTTTGAACTTTCTTCTTTGAGTACATTCTACCTCCCCTCTTCAATTCCCCACACCTTTCAAGCCTTCTTAGAGAGGGAAAGATGGTAAAGGTGCAGTTTTCTGAAGGTAATTAATTAGCAGGCAACCAAACAAGAATGGCTGGATTTGCTTTGCCACAGTAAGCACTACTAGCTGCTACTTCACCACTTCTGGGCTCCTGGGTGTCAGAGGGGGAGTGATATACTTAGTCCCTTTTGTTTACACACCAAAAGATTAGGTTTCCTTACATTCCTAAGTAATTTCAGAAGATTAACTTTTAGATAGGAAACTTCATAGGCTGAGCAGGCTGAGAAAAGAAAAAAGAAAAAAAAATGTCACCCTCAAGCAGTTCCATCAAGGGATGAAATTTTAAATCACATCATGTCTCACACCCATTTCTTAGTGCAAAATAAATCACTTGAACAGAGTGCAAGCCAATTTTTACTTTAAAAATGTTGTGTCCTAAGGCTGTCTTCTTGAACTTCAAAAGCACACTTTGTAATTACTCTACCTATCAAAGGAAACTCAACATTTCACCTCCAATCTTCTTCAGCTTGTGTTATCATTTTTAATTGTTAATAAACCACATGAATTTTAAACTAATTATTCTGCTTGGGAATTCAATGTTTTTGAAGATAATACACTGAATTATATATAAATAAACTTGTTTATGTACACTTCCTAAATATACTTGTTTACATAAGCTAAAGTTAAGTGGGGCTTTTCTCGCTACCTGTCATTGGTTTTATTTTAGTAATTTCTGTCATTTTGGAGACTCGCAACATTTCATATCTCTTGTTTTTTAAAGGAACAGTTTTCTGGAAACTATTTTTATCTCTGAATTTAAAATGCCAGAGATTTTATCCACGTTTGTGCCCAACACTGGTATCATTTAATTGTGAGTTGTGAGTCTTCCTGGGACTTTTTTTCTCTTAAGATAAGTAGAAATAGAGAGCCCAGAAATAAGGCCTCACACCTACAACCACCTGATCTTCAACAAAGATGACCAACACAAGCAATGGGAGAGGACTCCCTATTCAATAAATGGTTCTGGGATAACTGGTCAGCCATATGCAGAAGACTGAAGCTAAACCCCTTTTCCTTAGACTACATACAAAAAGCAATTCAAGATGGATTAAAGACTTAAATGTAAAACCTAAAACTCTAAAAGCGCTGGAAGAAAATCTAGGCAATACCATCCTGGACGTAGGAATGCACAAAGATTTCATGACAAAGACACCAAAAGCAATTTTGACAAAAGCAAAAACTGACAAGTGGGATCTAATTAAGAGCTTCTACACAGCAAAAGAAACTATCAACAGAGTAAACAGACAACCTACAGAATGGGAGAAAATATTTGCAAACCATGCACCTGACAAAGGTCTAATATCCAGCATCTATAAGGAACTTAAACAAATTTACAAGAGAAAAACAAACAACTCCATTAAAAAGTGGGCAGAAGACATGAACAGATGCTTTTCAAAAGATGACATATATGTGGCCAACAAGCATATGAAGAAAGCTCAATACCATTGCTTATTAGAGAAATGCAAATCAAAAGTATGAGCCAGCATCTCATACCAGTCAGAAAGGCTACTATTAAAAAGTCAAAAAAATTGGCTGGGAGCAGTGGCTCATGCCTGTAATCCCAGCACTTTGGGAGGCTGAGGTGGGCGGATCATGAGGTCAGGAGTTCGAGACCAGCCTGGCCAACATGGTGAAACCTGTCTCTACTAAAAATCCAAAAATTATCCAGGCATGGTGGTGCACACCTGTAATCCCAGCACTTTGGGAGGCTGAGGTGGGCAGATCATGTGAGGTCAGGAGTTTGAGACCAACCTGGCCAACATGGTGAAACCCCATCTCTACTAAAAAAATAAAAATCCAGGAAAAAAAAAAAGGTCAAAAAATAACAGAGGCTGGCAAGGTTGTGGAGAAAAGGCAACACTTATACACTCTTGGTGAGACTATAAATTAGTTCAACCATGTGGAAAGCAGTATGGTGATTCCTCAAAGAGCTAAAAATAGAACTGCCATTCAGCCCAGCAGTCCCATTACTAGATATAAACCCAGAGGAATATAAAGCATTCTACCATAAAGTCAAATCACACAAATGTTCATTGCAACACTGTTCACAACAGCAAAGACCTGGAATCAACCTAAATGCCCATCAATGACAGACTGGATAAAGAAAATATGATACATGTACACCATGGAATACTATGCAGCCACAAAAAAGAACAAGATCATGTCTTTTGCAGGAACACAGATGGAACTGCAAACTAACAAAAGAACAGAAAACCAAATACCACATGTTCTTACTTATAAGTGGGAGCTAAATGATGATAACTTACAAACATAAAGAAGAAAACAACAGACACTGGGGTCTACTTGAGGGGGGAGAGTGGGAGGAGGGAGAGGAGCAGAAAAGTAACTATTGGGTACTGGGTTAAATTCCTGGGTGTGAAATAATCTGTACAACAAACCCCTGTGACATGACTTTACCTATGTAACAAATCTTCACATGTACCCCCAAAGCTAAAATAAAAGTTAAAAAGGCTGGAAGCAGTGCTCACGCCTGTAATCCAAGCACATTGGGAGGATGAGGTGGGAGGATCATGAGGTCAGGAGATTGAGACCATCCTGGCTAACACAGTAAAACCCCGTCTCTACTAAAAATACAAAAAATTAGCCAGGTGTGGTGGCGGACACCTGTAGTCCCAGCTACTTGGGAGGCTGAGGCAGCAGAATGACATGAACCCGGGAGGCGGAGCTTGCAGTGAGCCGCAATTGCGCCACTGCAGTCCAACCTGGGCAACAGAGCGAGACTCTGTCTCAAAAAAAAAAAAAAAAAAAAAAAAACTTAAAAAAACAGAGAGAGGGAGAGGGCTAAAAAAATAATTTACTAAACACAGACCATAGTACCAACCTGTATAATTCATTCAGATTTGTTTAGATCCTTATTTTTTTTAACAAGTTTTTCC